>NW_026697156.1:0-63977 GCF_030435755.1 Ochotona princeps | reverse complement strand
TCACACTCTATGCTTAGTGCCCTTTGAGTGCATTTTCTGGGAATGAACCTGGTAGAGCATCCCACACAAACGAATGCTCCACATGCAGGTATCACATGCCACCAACTCCACATTCACAGGCAACTTCAGCGCCACAGCCGTTTTCAGATAGCCCTCAATGCAAAGGCTCTAGACGCAAATATTGGTGTGAGAGCTAATTCAATCAAGGAAACACTGCATGTTGGTGAAGGGCATATTGAAGAAGAATCAGCAGAGTGGTTCTTGTGGGAGAACAACTCCATTTGGCTCACTAACTTCACACACCATCAGGCTTCCAAGCAGCTCTCAAGGAAACTCAGTTTTCACACTCTATGCTTAGTGCCCTTTGAGTGCATTTTCTGGGAATGAACCTGGTAGAGCATCCCACACAAACGAATGCTCCACATGCGGGTTTCACATGCCACCAACTCCACATTCTCAGGCAACTTTAGCGCCACAGCCGTTTTCAGATAGTCCTCAATGCAAAGGCTCTAGACGCAAATATTGGTGTGAGAGCTAATTCAATCAAGGGAACACTGCATGTTGGTGACGGGGCATATTGAAGAAGGATCAGCCGAGTGGTAGTTGTGGGAGAACAACTCCATTTGGCTCACTAACTTCACACACCATCAGGCTTCCAAGCAGCTCTCAAGGAAACTCAGTTTTCACACTCTATGCTTAGTGCCCTTTGTGTGCCTAGGACTGAAATGAGGCTTAGTCAGCATCCCACACAAACGAATGCTCCACATGCGGGGTTTCACATGCCACCAACTCCACATTCTCAGGCAACTTCAGCGCCACAGCCGTTTTCAGATAGCCCCCAATGCAAAGGCTCTAGCCGCAAATATTGGTGTGAGAGCTAATTCAATCAAGGAAACACTGCATGTTGGTGAAGGGCATATTGAAGAAGGATCAGCCGAGTGGTTCTTGTGGGAGAACAACTCCATTTGGCTCACTAACTTCACACACCATCAGGCTTCCAAGCAGCTCTCAAGGAAACTCAGTTTTCACACTCTATGCTTAGTGCCATTTGAGTGCATTATCTGGGAATGAACTAGGTAGAGCATCCCACACAAACGAATGCTCCAAATGCGGGTTTCACATGCCACCAACTCCACATTCACAGGCAACTTCAGCGCCACAGCCGTTTTCAGATAGCCCTCAATGCAAAGGCTCTAGACGCAAATATTGGTGTGAGAGCTAATTCAATCAAGGAAACACTGCATGTTGGTGCAGGGCATATTGAAGAAGAATCAGCCGAGTGGTTCTTGTGGAGAACAACTCCATTTGGCTCACTAACTTCACACACCATCAGGCTTCCAAGCATCTCTCAAGAAACTCAGTTTTCACACTCTATGCTTAGTGCCCTTTGATGTGCATTATCTAGGAATGAACCTGGAAGAGCATCCCACACAAACGAATGCTCCACATGCGGGTTTCACATGCCACCAACTCCACATTCTCAGGCAACTTCCAGTCGCCACAGCGTTTCAGATAGCCCTCAATGCAAAGGCTCTAGACGACAAATATTGGTGTGAGAGCTAATTCAATCAAGAAACACTGCATGTTGGTGAAGGGCATATTGAAGAAGAATCAGCCGAGTGGTTCTTGTGGGAGAACAACTCCATTTGGCTCACTAACTTCACACACCATCAGGATTCCAAGCAGCTCTCAAGGAAACTCAGTTTTCACACTCTATGCTTAGTGCCCTTTGTGTGCCTAGGACTGAAATGAAGCTTGGTGAGCATCCCACACAAACGAATGCTCCACATGCGGGTTTCACATGCCACCAACTCCACATTCACAGGAAACGTCAGCGCCACAGCCGTTTTCAGATAGCCCTCAATGCAAAGGCTCTAGACGCAAATATTGGTGTGAGAGCTAATTCAATCAAGGAAACACTGCATGTTGGTGAAGGGCATATTGAAGAAGAATCAGCCGAGTGGTTCTTGTGGGAGAACAACTCCATTTGGCTCACTAACTTCACACACCATCAGGATTCCAAGCAGCTCTCAACAAAACTCCGTTTTCACACTCTATGCTTAGTGCCCTTTGTGTGCCTAGGACTGAAATGAAGCTTGGTGAGCATCCCACACAAACGAATGCTCCACATGCGGGTTTCACATGCCACCAACTCCACATTCACAGGCAACTTCAGCGCCACAGCCGTTTTCAGTTAGCCCTCAATGCAAAGGCTCTAGACGCAAATATTGGTGTGAGAGCTAATTCAATCAAGGAAACACTGCATGTTGGTGAAGGGCATATTGAAGAAGAATCAGCCGAGTGGTTCTTGTGGGAGAACAACTCCATTTGGCTCACTAACTTCACACACCATCAGGCTTCCAAGCAGCTCTCAAGGAAACTCAGTTTTCACACTATATCCTTAATGCCCTTTGAGTGCACTATGTAGGAATGATCCTAGTTGAGCATCCCCACACAAACGAATGCTCCACATGCGGGTTTCACATGCCACAACTCCACATTCACAGGCAACTTCAGCGCCACAGCTGTTTTCAGATGGCCCTCAATGCAAAGGCTCCTAGACGCAAATATTGGTGTGAGAGCTAATTCAATCAAGGAAACACTGCATGTTGGTGAAGGGCATACTGAAGAAGAATCAGCCGAGTGGTTCTTGTGGGAGAACAACTCCATTTGGCTCACTAACTTCACACACCATCAGGCTTCCAAGCAGCTCTCAAGAAAACTCAGGTTTCACACTCTATGATTAGTGCCCTTTGAGTGCATTATCAAGGAATGATCCTAGTTGAGCATCCCACACGAACGAATGCTCCACATGCGGTTTCACATGCCACCAACTCCACATTCACAGGCAACTTCAGCGCCAAAGCCACATTCTGATAGCCCATAATGCAAAGGCTCTAGACGCAAATATTGGTGTGAGAGTTAATTCAATCAAGGAAACACTGCATGTGGTGAAGGGCATATTGAAGAAGAATCAGATGAGTGGTTCTTGTGGGACAACAACTCCATTTGGCTCACTAACTTCACACACCATCAGGCTTCCAAGCAGCTCTCAAGGAAACTCAGTTTTCACACTCTATGCTTAGTGCCCTTTGAGTGCACTATCTAGGAATGATCCTAGTTGAGCATCCCTCACAAAAGAATGCTCCACATGCGGGTTTCACATGCCACCAACTCCACATTCACAGGCAACTTCAGCGCCACAGCCGTTTTCAGATAGCCCTCAATGCAAAGGCTCTAGATGCAAATATTGGTGTGAGAGCTAATTCAATCAAGGAAACACTGCATGTTGGTGAAGGGCATATTGAAGAAGAATCAGCCGAGTGGTTCTTGTGGGAGAACAACTCCATTTGGCTCACTAACTTCACACACCATCAGGCTTCCAAGCAGCTCTCAAGGAAACTCCGTTTTCACACTCTATGCTTAGTGCCCTTTGAGTGCATTATCTAGGAATGAACCTGGTAGAGCATCAAACACAAACGAATGCTCCACATGCGGGTTTCACATGCCACCAACTCCACATTCACAGGCAACTTCAGCGCCACAGCTGTTTTCAGATAGCCCTCAATGCAAAGGCTCTAGACACAAATATTGGTGTGAGAGCTAATTCAATCAAGGAAACACTGCATGTTGGTGAAGGGCATACTGAAGAAGAATCAGCCGAGTGGTTCTTGTGGGAGAACAACTCCATTTGGCTCACTAACTTCACACACCATCAGGCTTCCAAGCAGCTCTCAAGGAAACTCAGTTTTTACACTCTATGCTTAGTGCCCTTTGTGTGCCTAGGACTGAAATGAAGCTTGGTGAGTATCCCACACAAACGAATGCCTCCACATGCGGGTTTCACATGCCACCAACTCCACATTCACAGGCAACGTCAGCGCCACAGCCGTTTTCAGATAGCCCTCAATGCAAAGGCTCTAGACGCAAATATTGGTGTGAGAGCTAATTCAATCAAGGAAACACTGCATGTTGGTGAAGGGCATATTGAAGAAGAATCAGCCGAGTGGTTCTTGTGGGAGAACAACTCATTTGGCTCACTAACTTCACACACCATCAGGGCTTCCAAGCAGCTCTCAAGGAAACTCAGTTTTCACACTCTATCCTTAATGCCCTTTGAGTGCACTATGTAGGAATGATCCTAGTTGAGCATCCCACACAAATGAATGCTCCACATGCGGGTTTCACATGCCACCAACTCCACATTCACAGGCAACTTCAGCGCCACAGACGTTTTCAGATAGCCTCAATGCAAAGGCTCTAGACGCAAATATTGGGTGTGAGAGCTAATTCAATCAAGGAAACACTGCATGTTGGTGAAGGGCATACTGAAGAAGAATCAGCCGAGTGGTTCTTGTGGGAGAACAACTCCATTTGGCTCACTAACTTCACACACCATCAGGCTTCCAAGCAGCTCTCAAGGAAACTCAGTTTTCACACTCTATGATTAGTGCCCTTTGAGTGCATTATCAAGGAATGATCCTAGTTGAGCATCCCACACAAACGAATGCTCCACATGCGGGTTTCACATGCCACCAACTCCACACTCACAGGCAACTTCAGCGCCACAGCCGTTTTCAGATAGCCCTCAATGCAAAGGCTCTAGACGCAAATATTGGGTGTGAGAGTTAATTCAATCAAGGAAACACTGCATGTTGGTGAAGGGCATATTGAAGAAGAATCAGATGAGTGGTTCTTGTGGGACAACAACTCCATTTGGCTCACTAACTTCACACACCATCAGGCTTCCAAGCAGCTCTCAAGGAAACTCAGTTTTCACACTCTATGCTTAGTGCCCTTTGAGTGCACTATCTAGGAATGATCCTAGTTGAGCATCCCTCACAAAAGAATGCTCCACATGCGGGTTTCACATGCCACCAACTCCACATTCACAGGCAACTTCAGCGCCACAGCCGTTTTCAGATAGCCCTCAATGCAAAGGCTCTAGATGCAAAATATTGGTGTGAGAGCTAATTCAATCAAGGAAACACTGCATGTTGGTGAAGGGCATATTGAAGAAGAATCAGCCGAGTGGTTCTTGTGGAGAACAACTCCATTTGGCTCACTAACTTCACACACCATCAGGCTTCCAAGCAGCTCTCAAGGAAACTCCGTTTTCACACTCTATGCTTAGTGCCCTTTGAGTGCATTATCTAGGAATGAACCTGGTAGAGCATCAAACACAAACGAATGCTCCACATGCGGGTTTCACATGCCACCAACTCCACATTCACAGGCAACTTCAGCGCCACAGCTGTTTTCAGATAGCCCTCAATGCAAAGGCTCTAGACACAAATATTGGTGTGAGAGCTAATTCAATCAAGGAAACACTGCATGTTGGTGAAGGGCATACTGAAGAAGAATCAGCCGAGTGGTTCTTGTGGGAGAACAACCTCCATTTGGCTCACTAACTTCACACACCATCAGGCTTCCAAGCAGCTCTCAAGGAAACTCAGTTTTTACACTCTATGCTTAGTGCCCTTTGTGTGCCTAGGACTGAAATGAAGCTTGGTGAGTATCCCACACAAACGAATGCTCCACATGCGGTTTCACATGCCACCAACTCCACATTCACAGGCAACGTCAGCGCCACAGCCGTTTTCAGATAGCCCTCAATGCAAAGGCTCTAGACGCAAATATTGGTGTGAGAGCTAATTCAATCAAGGAAACACTGCATGTTGGTGAAGGGCATATTGAAGAAGAATCAGCCGAGTGGTTCTTGTGGAGAACAACTCCATTTGGCTCACTAACTTCACACACCATCAGGCTTCCAAGCAGCTCTCAAGGAAACTCAGTTTTCACACTCTATCCTTAATGCCCTTTGAGTGCACTATGTAGGAATGATCCTAGTTGAGCATCCCACACAAATGAATGCTCCACATGCGGTTTCACATGCCACCAACTCCACATTCACAGGCAACTTCAGCGCCACAGACGTTTTCAGATAGCCCTCAATGCAAAGGCTCTAGACTGCAAATATTGGTGTGAGAGCTAATTCAATCAAGGAAACACTGCATGTTGGTGAAGGGCATACTGAAGAAGAATCAGCCGAGTGGTTCTTGTGGGAGAACAACTCCATTTGGCTCACTAACTTCACACACCATCAGGCTTCCAAGCAGCTCTCAAGAAAACTCAGGTTTCACACTCTATGATTAGTGCCCTTTGAGTGCATTATCAAGGAATGATCCTAGTTGAGCATCCCACACAAACGAATGCTCCACATGCGGGTTTCACATGCCACCAACTCCACATTCACAGGCAACTTCAGCGCCAAAGCCACTTTCTGATAGCCCATAATGCAAAGGCTCTAAACGCAAATATTGGTGTGAGAGCTAATTCAATCAAGGAAAACACTGCATGTTGGTGAAGGGCATATTGAAGAAGAATCAGATGAGTGGTTCTTGTGAGAGAACAACTCCATTTGGCTCACTAACTTCACACACCATCAGGCTTCCAAGCAGCTCTCAAGGAAACTCAGTTTTCACACTCTACGCTTAATGCCCTTTGAGTGCACTCTCTAGGAATGATCCTAGTTGAGCATTGCTCACAAAAGAATGCTCCACATGCGTGTTTCACATACCACCAACTCCACATTCACAGGCAACGTCAGCGCCACAGCCGTTTTCAGATAGCCCTCAATGCAAAGGCTCTAGATGCAAATATTGGTGTGAGAGCTAATTCAATCAAGGAAACACTGCATGTTGGTGAAGGGCATATTGAAGAAGAATCAGCCGAGTGGTTCTTGTGGGAGAACAGCTCCATTTGGCTCACTAACTTCACACACCATCAGGCTTCCAAGCAGCTCTCAAGGAAACTCCGTTTTTCACACTCTATGCTTAGTGCCCTTTGAGTGCATTATCTAGAAATGAACCTGGTAGAGCATCCCACACAAACGAATGCTCCACATGCGGGTTTCACATGCCACCAACTCCACATTCACAGGCAACTTCAGCGCCACAGCTGTTTTCAGATAGCCCTCAATGCAAAGGCACTAGACACAAATATTGGTGTGAGAGCTAATTCAATCAAGGAAACACTGCATGTTGGTGAAGGGCATATTGAAGCAGAATCAGCCGAGTGGTTGTTGTGGGAGAACAACTCCATTTGGCTCACTAACTTCACACACCATCAGGCTTCCAAGCAGCTCTCAAGGAAACTCAGTTTTCACACTCTATGCTTAGTGCCCTTTGTGTGCCTAGGACTGAAATGAAGCTTGGTGAGCATCCCACACAAACGAATGCTCCACATGCGGGTTTCACATGCCACCAACTCCACATTCACAGGCAACTTCAGCGCCACAGCTGTTTTCAGATAGCCCTCAATGCAAAGGCTCTAGACACAAATATTGGTGTGAGAGCTAATTCAATCAAGGAAACACTGCATGTTGGTGAAGGGCATATTGAAGCAGAATCAGCCGAGTGGTTCTTGTGGGAGAACAACTCCATTTGGCTCACTAACTTCACACACCATCAGGCTTCCAAGCAGCTCTCAAGGAAACTCAGTTTTCACACTCTATGCTTAGTGCCCTTTGTGTGCCTAGGACTGAATGAAGCTTGGTGAGCATCCCACACAAACGAATGCTCCACATGCGGGTTTCACATGCCACCAACTCCACATTCACAGGCAACTTCAGCGCCACAGCCGTTTTCAGATAGCCCTCAATGCAAAGGCTCTAGACGCAAATATTGGTGTGAGAGCTAATTCAATCAAGGAAACACTGCATGTTGGTGAAGGGCATACTGAAGAAGAATCAGCCGAGTGGTTCTTGTGGGAGAACAACTCCATTTGGCTCACTAACGTCACACACCATCAGGCTTCCAAGCAGCTCTCAACGAAACTCAGTTTTCACACTCTATGCTTAGTGCCCTTTGTGTGCCTAGGACTGAAATGAAGCTTGGTGAGCATCCCACACCAAACGAATGCTCCACATGCGGGTTTCACATGCCACCAACTCCACATTCACAGGCAACTTCAGCGCCACAGCCGTTTTCAGATAGCCCTCAGTGCAAAGGCTCTAGACGCAAATATTGGTGTGAGAGCTAATTCAATGAAGGAAACACTGCATGTTGGTGAAGGGCATATTGAAGCAGAATCAGCCGAGTGGTTCTTGTGGGAGAACAACTCCATTTGGCTCACTAACGTCACACACCATCAGGCTTCCAAGCAGCTCTCAAGGAAACTCAGTTTTCACACTCTATGCTTAGTGCCCTTTGTGTGCCTAGGACTGAAATGAAGCTTGGTGAGCATCCCACACAAACGAATGCTCCACATGCGGGTTTCACATGCCACCAACTCCACATTCACAGGCAACTTCAGCGCCACAGCCGTTTTCAGATAGCCCTCAATGCAAAGGCTCTAGACGCAAATATTGGTGTGAGAGCTAATTCAATCAAGGAAACACTGCATGTTGGTGAAGGGCATATTGAAGCAGAATCAGCCGAGTGTTTCTTGTGGGAGAACAACTCCATTTGGCTCACTAACTTCACACACCATCAGGCTTCCAAGCAGCTCTCAAGAAAACTCAGTTTTCACACTCTATGCTTAGTGCCCTTTGAGTGCATTATCAAGGAATGATCCTAGTTGAGCATCCCACACAAACGAATGCTCCACATGCGGGTTTCACATGCCACCAACTCCACATTCACAGGCAACTTCAGCGCCACAGCCGTTTTCAGATAGCCCTCAATGCAAAGGCTCTAGACGCAAATATTGGTTGTGAGAGGCTGAATTCAATCAAGGAAACACTGCATGTTGGTGAAGGGCATACTGAAGAAGAATCAGCCGAGTGGTTCTTGTGGGAGAACAACTCCATTTGGCCCTAACTTCACACACCATCAGGCTTCCAAGCAGCTCTCAACGAAACTCAGTTTTCACACTCTATGCTTAGTGCCCTTTGTGTGCCTAGGACTGAAATGAAGCTTGGTGAGCATCCCACACAAACGAATGCTCCACATGCGGGGTTTCACATGCCACCCAACTCCACATTCACAGGCAACTTCAGCGCCACAGCCGTTTTCAGATAGCCCTCAGTGCAAAGGCTCTAGACGCAAATATTGGTGTGAGAGCTAATTCAATCAAGGAAACACTGCATGTTGGTGAAGGGCATATTGAAGAAGAATCAGCCGAGTGGTTCTTGTGGGAGAACAACTCCATTTGGCTCACTAACTTCACACACCATCAGGCTTCCAAGCAGCTCTCAAGGAAACTCAGTTTTCACACTCTATGCTTAGTGCCCTTTGAGTGCCTAGGACTGAACTGAAGCTTGGTGAGCATCCCACACAAACTGAATGCTCCACATGCGGGTTTCACATGCCACCAACTCCACATTCACAGGCAACGTCAGCGCCACAGCCGTTTTCAGATAGCCCTCAATGCAAAGGCTCTAGACGCAAATATTGGTGTGAGAGCTAATTCAATCAAGGAAACACTGCATGTTGGTGAAGGGCATATTGAAGCAGAATCAGCCGAGTGGTTCTTGTGGGAGAACAACTCCATTTGGCTCACTAACTTCACACACCATCAGGCTTCCAAGCAGCTCTCAAGGAAACTCAGTTTTCACACTCTATGCTTAGTGCCCTTTGAGGGCCTAGGACTGAAATGAATCTTGGTGAGCATCCCACACAAACGAATGCTCCACATGCGGGTTTCACATGCCACCAACTCCACATTCACAGGCAACTTCAGCGCCACAGCCGTTTTCAGATAGCCCTGAATGCAAAGGCTCTAGACGCAAATATTGGTGTGAGAGCTAATTCAATCAAGGAAACACTGCATGTTGGTGAAGGGCATACTGAAGAAGAATCAGCCGAGTGGTTCTTGTGGGAGAACAAACTCCATTTGGCTCACTAACGTCACACACCATCAGGCTTCCAAGCAGCTCTCAAGGAAACTCAGTTTTCACACTCTATGCTTAGTGCCCTTTGTGTGCCTAGGACTGAAATGAAGCTTGGTGAGCATCCCACACAAACGAATGCTCCACATGCGGGTTTCACATGCCACCAACTCCACATTCACAGGCAACTTCAGCGCCACAGCCGTTTTCAGATAGCCCTCAGTGCAAAGGCTCTAGACGCAAATATTGGTGTGAGAGCTAATTCAATCAAGGAACACACTGCATGTTGGTGAAGGGCATATTGAAGCAGAATCAGTCGAGTGGTTCTTGTGGGAGAACAACTCCATTTGGCTCACTAACGTCACACACCATCAGGATTCCAAGCAGCTCTCAAGGAAACTCAGTTTTCACACTCGTATGCTTAGTGCCCTTTGTGTGCCTAGGACTGAAATGAAGCTTGGTGAGCATCCCACACAAACGAATGCTCCACATGCGGGTTTCACATGCCACCAACTCCACATTCACAGGCAACTTCAGCGCCACAGCCGTTTTCAGATAGCCCTCAGTGCAAAGGCTCTAGACGCAAATATTGGTGTGAGAGCTAATTCAATCAAGGAAACACTGCATGTTGGTGAAGGGCATATTGAAGAAGAATCAGCCGAGTGGTTCTTGTGGGAGAACAACTCCATTTGGCTCACTAACTTCACACACCATCAGGCTTCCAAGCAGCTCTCAAGAAAACTCAGTTTTCACACTCTATGCTCAGTGCCCTTTGAGTGCATTATCAAGGAATGATCCTAGTTGAGCATCCCACACAAACGAATGCTCCACATGCGGGTTTCACATGCCACCAACTCCACATTCACAGGCAACTTCAGCGCCACAGCCGTTTTCAGATAGCCCTCAATGCAAAGGCTCTAGACGCAAATATTGGTGTGAGAGGTGATTCAATCAAGGAAACACTGCATGTTGGTGAAGGGCATACTGAAGAAGAATCAGCCGAGTGGTTCTTGTGGGAGAACAACTCCATTTGGCTCACTAACTTCACACACCATCAGGCTTCCAAGCAGCTCTCAAGGAAACTCAGTTTTCACACTCTATGCTTAGTGCCCTTTGTGTGCCTAGGACTGAAATGAAGCTTGGTGAGCATCCCACACAAACGAATGCTCCACATGCGGGTTTCACATGCCACCAACTCCACATTCACAGGCAACTTCAGCGCCACAGCCGTTTTCAGATAGCCCTCAATGCAAAGGCTCTAGACGCAAATATTGGTGTGAGAGCTAATTCAATCAAGGAAACACTGCATGTTGGTGAAGGGCATATTGAAGCAGAATCAGCCGAGTGGTTCTTGTGGGAGAACAACTCCATTTGGCTCACTAACTTCACACACCATCAGGCTTCCAAGCAGCTCTCAAGGAAACTCAGTTTTCACACTCTATGCTTAGTGCCCTTTGAGTGCCTAGGACTGAAATGAAGCTTGGTGAGCGTCCCACACAAACGAATGCTCCACATGCGGGTTTCACATGCCACCAACTCCACATTCACAGGCAACTTCAGCGCCACAGAGGTTTTCAGATAGCCCTCAATGCAAAGGCTCTAGACGCAAATATTGGTGTGAGAGCTAATTCAATCAAGGAAACACTGCATGTTGGTGAAGGGCATATTGAAGAAGAATCAGCCGAGTGGTTCTTGTGGGAGAACAACTCCATTTGGCTCACTAACTTCACACACCATCAGGCTTCCAAGCAGCTCTCAAGAAAACTCAGTTTTCACACTCTATGATTAGTGCCCTTTGAGTGCATTATCAAGGAATGATCGTAGTTGAGCATCCCACACAAACGAATGCTCCACATGCGGGTTTCACATGCCACCAACTCCACATTCACAGGCAACTTCAGCGCCAAAGCCACATTCTGATAGCCCTCAATGCAAAGGCTCTAGACACAAATATTGGTGTGAGAGCTAATTCAATCAAGGAAACACTGCATGTTGGTGAAGGGCATATTGAAGAAGAATCAGCCGAGTGGTTCTTGTGGGAGAACAACTCCATTTGGCTCACTAACTTCACACACCATCAGGCTTCCAAGCAGCTCTCAAGGAAACTCAGTTTTCACACTCTATGCTTAGTGCCCTTTGAGTGCATTATCAAGGAATGATCCTAGTTGAGCATCCCACACAAACGAATCCTCCACATGCGGGTTTCACATGCCACCAACTCCACATTCACAGGCAACTTCAGCGCCACAGCCGTTTTCAGATAGCCCTCAATGCAAAGGCCCTAGATGCAAATATTGGTGTGAGAGCTAATTCAATCAAGGAAACACTGCATGTTGGTGAAGGGCATACTGAAGCAGAATCAGCCGAGTGGTTCTTGTGGGAGAACAACTCCATTTGGCTCACTAACTTCACACACCATCAGGCTTCCAAGCAGCTCTCAAGAAAACTCAGTTTTCACACTCTATGCTTAGTGCCCTTTGAGTGCATTATCAAGGAATGATCCTAGTTGAGCATCCCACACAAACGAATGCTCCACATGCGGGTTTCACATGCCACCAACTCCACATTCACAGGCAACTTCAGCGCCACAGCCGTTTTCAGATAGCCCTCAATGCAAAGGCTCTAGACGCAAATATTGGTGTGAGAGGTGATTCAATCAAGGAAACACTGCATGTTGGTGAAGGGCATATTGAAGCAGAATCAGCCGAGTGGTTCTTGTGGGAGAACAACTCCATTTGGCTCACTAACTTCACACACCATCAGGCTTCCAAGCAGCTCTCAACGAAACTCAGTTTTCACACTCTATGCTTAGTGCCCTTTGTGTGCCTAGGACTGAAATGAAGCTTGGTGAGCATCACACACAAACGAATGCTCCACATGCGGGTTTCACATGCCACCAACTCCACATTCACAGGCAACTTCAGCGCCACAGCCGTTATCAGATAACCCTCAGTGCAAAGGCTCTAGACGCAAATATTGGTGTGAGAGCTAATTCAATCAAGGAAACACTGCATGTTGGTGAAGGGCATATTGAAGCAGAATCAGCCGAGTGGTTCTTGTGGGAGAACAACTCCATTTGGCTCACTAACTTCACACACCATCAGGCTTCCAAGCAGCTCTCAAGGAAACTCAGTTTTCACACTCTATGCTTAGTGCCCCTTTGAGTGCCTAGTACTGAAATGAAGCTTGGTGAGCATCCCACACAAACGAATGCTCCACATGCGGGTTTCACATGCCACCAACTCCACATTCACAGGCAACTTCAGCGGGACAGCCGTTTTCAGATAGCCCTCAATGCAAAGGCTCTAGACGCAAATATTGGTGTGAGAGCTAATTCAATCAAGGAAACACTGCATGTTGGTGAAGGGCATATTGAAGAAGAATCAGCCGAGTGGTTCTTGTGGGAGAACAACTCCATTTGGCTCACTAACTTCACACACCATCAGGCTTCCAAGCAGCTCTCAAGGAAACTCAGTTTTCACACTCTATGATTAGTGCCCTTTGAGTGCATTATCAAGGAATGATCGTAGTTGAGCATCCCACACAAACGAATGCTCCACATGCGGGTTTCACATGCCACCAACTCCACATTCACAGGCAACTTCAGCGCCACAGCCGTTATCAGATAGCCCTCAATGCAAAGGCTCTAGACGCAAATATTGGTGTGAGAGCTAATTCAATCAAGGAAACACTGCATGTTGGTGAAGGGCATATTGAAGAAGAATCAGCGAGTGGTTCTTGTGGGAGAACAACTCCATTTGGCTCACAAACTTCACACACCATCAGGCTTCCAAGCAGCTCTCAAGAAAACTCAGTTTTCACACTCTATGATTAGTGCCCTTTGAGTGCATTATCAAGGAATGATCGTAGTTGAGCATCCCACACAAACGAATGCTCCACATGCGTGTTTCACATGCCACCAACTCCACATTCACAGGCAACTTCAGCGCCACAGCCGTTTTCAGATAGCCCTCAATGCAAAGGCTCTAGACGCAAATATTGGTGTGAGAGCTAATTCAATCAAGGAAACACTGCATGTTGGTGAAGGGCATATTGAAGAAGAATCAGCCGAGTGGTTCTTGTGGAGAACAACTCCATTTGGCTCACTAACTTCACACACCATCAGGCTTCCAAGCAGCTCTCAAGAAAACTCAGTTTTCACACTCTATGCTTAATGCCCTTTGAGTGCATTATCAAGGAATGAACCTGGTAGAGCATCCCACACAAACGAATGCTCCACATGCGGGTTTCACATGCCACCAACTCCACATTCACAGGCAACTTCAGCGCCACAGCCGTTTTCAGATAGCCCTCAATGCAAAGGCTCTAGACGCAAATATTGGTGTGAGAGCTAATTCAATCAAGGAAACACTGCATGTTGGTGAAGGGCATATTGAAGCAGAATCAGCCGAGTGGTTCTTGTGGGAGAACAACTCCATTTGGCTCACTAACGTCACACACCATCAGGCTTCCAAGCAGCTCTCAAGGAAACTCAGTTTTCACACTCTATGCTTAGTGCCCTTTGTGTGCCTAGGACTGAAATGAAGCTTGGTGAGCATCCCACACAAACGAATGCTCCACATGCGGGTTTCACATGCCACCAACTCCACATTCACAGGCAACTTCAGCGCCACAGCTGTTTTCAGATAGCCCTCAATGCAAAGGCACTAGATATTTTTAAGGCTTTATATATCTAAGACACAAATATTGGTGTGAGAGCTAATTCAATCAAGGAAACACTGCATGTTGGTGAAGGGCATATTGAAGAAGAATCAGCCGAGTGGTTCTTGTGGGAGAACAACTCCATTTGGCTCACTAACTTCACACACCATCAGGATTCCAAGCAGCTCTTAACGAAACTCAGTTTTCACACTCTATGCTTAGTGCCCTTTGTGTGCCTAGGACTGAAATGAAGCTTGGTGAGCATCCCACACAAACGAATGCTCCACATGCGGGTTTCACATGCCACCAACTCCACATTCACAGGCAACTTCAGCGCCACAGCCGTTTTCAGATAGCCCTCAATGCAAAGGCTCTAGACGCAAATATTGGTGTGAGAGCTAATTCAATCAAGGAAACACTGCATGTTGGTGAAGGGCATATTGAAGCAGAATCAGCCGAGTGGTTCTTGTGGGAGAACAACTCCATTTGGCTCACTAACTTCACACACCATCAGGCTTCCAAGCAGCTCTCAAGGAAACTCAGTTTTCACACTCTATGCTTAGTGCCCTTTGAGTGCATTATCTAGGAATGAACCTGGTAGAGCATCCCACACAAACGAATGCTCCACATGCGGGTTTCACATGCCACCAACTCCACATTCACAGGCAACTTCAGCGCCACAGCCGTTTTCAGATAGCCCTCAATGCAAAGGCTCTAGACGCAAATATTGGTGTGAGAGCTAATTCAATCAAGGAAACACTGCATGTTGGTGAAGGGCATATTGAAGAAGAATCAGCCGAGTGGTTCTTGTGGGAGAACAACTCCATTTGGCTCACTAACTTCACACACCATCAGGCTTCCAAGCAGCTCTCAAGGAAACTCAGTTTTCACACTCTATGCTTAATGCCCTTTGAGTGCACTATCTAGGAATGATCCTAGTTGAGCATCCCTCACAAAAGAATGCTCCACATGCGGGTTTCACATGCCACCAACTCCACATTCACAGGCAACTTCAGCGCCACAGCCGTTTTCAGTTAGCCCTCAATGCAAAGGCTCTAGACACAAATATTGGTGTGAGAGCTAATTCAATCAAGGAAACACTGCATGTTGGTGAAGGGCATATTGAAGAAGAATCAGCCGAGTGGTTCTTGTGGGAGAACAACTCCATTTGGCTCACTAACTTCACACACCATCAGGCTTCCAAGCAGCTCTCAAGGAAACTCCGTTTTCACACTCTATGCTTAGTGCCCTTTGAGTGCATTATCTAGGAATGAACCTGGTAGAGCATCCCACACAAACGAATGCTCCACATGCGGGTTTCACATGCCACCAACTCCACATTCACAGGCAACTTCAGCGCCACAGCCGTTTTCAGATAGCCCTCAATGCAAAGGATCTAGACGCAAATATTGGTGTGAGAGCTAATTCAATCAAGGAAACACTGCATGTTGGTGAAGGGCATATTGAAGCAGAATCAGCCGAGTGGTTCTTGTGGGAGAACAACTCCATTTGGCTCACTACCTTCACACACCATCAGGCTTCCAAGCAGCTCTCAAGGAAACTCAGTTTTCACACTCTATGCTTAGTGCCCTTTGAGTGCTTAGGACTGAAATGAAGCTTGGTGAGCGTCCCACACAAACGAATGCTCCACATGCGGGTTTCACATGCCACCAACTCCACATTCACAGGCAACTTCAGCGCCACAGAGGTTTTCAGATAGCCCTCAATGCAAAGGCTCTAGACGCAAATATTGGTGTGAGAGCTAATTCAATCAAGGAAACACTGCATGTTGGTGAAGGGCATATTGAAGAAGAATCAGCCGAGTGGTTCTTGTGGGAGAACAACTCCATTTGGCTCACTAACTTCACACACCATCAGGCTTCCAAGCAGCTCTCAAGAAAACTCAGTTTTCACACTCTATGATTAGTACCCTTTGAGTGCATTATCAAGGAATGATCGTAGTTGAGCATCCCACACAAACGAATGCTCCACATGCGGGTTTCACATGCCACCAACTCCACATTCACAGGCAACTTCAGCGCCACAGCCGTTATCAGATAGCCCTCAATGCAAAGGCTCTAGACACAAATATTGGTGTGAGAGCTAATTCAATCAAGGAAACACTGCATGTTGGTGAAGGGCATATTGAAGAAGAATCAGCCGAGTGGTTCTTGTGGGAAAACAACTCCATTTGGCTCACTAACTTCACACACCATCAGGCTTCCAAGCAGCTCTCAAGGAAACTCAGTTTTCACACTCTATGCTTAGTGCCCTTTGAGTGCATTATCAAGGAATGATCCTAGTTGAGCATCCCACACAAACGAATCCTCCACATGCGGGTTTCACATGCCACCAACTCCACATTCACAGGCAACTTCAGCGCCACAGCCGTTTTCAGATAGCCCTCAATGCAAAGGCCCTAGATGCAAATATTGGTGTGAGAGCTAATTCAATCAAGGAAACACTGCATGTTGGTGAAGGGCATACTGAAGCAGAAACAGCCTAGTGGTTCTTGTGGGAGAACAACTCCATTTGGCTCACTAACTTCACACACCATCAGGCTTCCAAGCAGCTCTCAAGAAAACTCAGTTTTCACACTCTATGCTTAGTGCCCTTTGAGTGCATTATCAAGGAATGATCCTAGTTGAGCATCCCACACAAACGAATGCTCCACATGCGGGTTTCACATGCCACCAACTCCACATTCACAGGCAACTTCAGCGCCACAGCCGTTTTCAGATAGCCCTCAATGCAAAGGCTCTAGACGCAAATATTGGTGTGAGAGGTGATTCAATCAAGGAAACACTGCATGTTGGTGAAGGGCATACTGAAGAAGAATCAGCCGAGTGGTTCTTGTGGGAGAACAACTCCATTTGGCTCACTAACTTCACACACCATCAGGCTTCCAAGCAGCTCTCAACGAAACTCAGTTTTCACACTCTATGCTTAGTGCCCTTTGTGTGCCTAGGACTGAAATGAAGCTTGGTGAGCATCCCACACAAACGAATGCTCCACATGCGGGTTTCACATGCCACCAACTCCACATTCACAGGCAACTTCAGCGCCACAGCCGTTTTCAGATAACCCTCAGTGCAAAGGCTCTAGACGCAAATATTGGTGTGAGAGCTAATTCAATCAAGGAAACACTGCATGTTGGTGAAGGGCATATTGAAGCAGAATCAGCCGAGTGGTTCTTGTGGGAGAACAACTCTATTTGGCTCACTAACTTCACACACCATCAGGCTTCCAAGCAGCTCTCAAGGAAACTCAGTTTTCACACTCTATGCTTAGTGCCCTTTGAGTGCCTAGTACTGAAATGAAGCTTGGTGAGCATCCCACACAAACGAATGCTCCACATGCGGGTTTCACATGCCACCAACTCCACATTCACAGGCAACTTCAGCGGGACAGCCGTTTTCAGATAGCCCTCAATGCAAAGGCTCTAGACGCAAATATTGGTGTGAGAGCTAATTCAATCAAGGAAACACTGCATGTTGGTGAAGGGCATATTGAAGAAGAATCAGCCGAGTGGTTCTTGTGGGAGAACAACTCCATTTGCCTCACTAACTTCACACACCATCAGGCTTCCAAGCAGCTCTCAAGGAAACTCAGTTTTCACACTCTATGATTAGTGCCCTTTGAGTGCATTATCAAGGAATGATCGTAGTTGAGCATCCCACACAAACGAATGCTCCACATGCGGGTTTCACATGCCACCAACTCCACATTCACAGGCAACTTCAGCGCCACAGCCGTTATCAGATAGCCCTCAATGCAAAGGCTCTAGACGCAAATATTGGTGTGAGAGCTAATTCAATCAAGGAAACACTGCATGTTGGTGAAGGGCATATTGAAGAAGAATCAGCCGAGTGGTTCTTGTGGGAGAACAACTCCATTTGCCTCACTAACTTCACACACCATCAGGCTTCCAAGCAGCTCTCAAGGAAACTCAGTTTTCACACTCTATGCTTAATGCCCTTTGAGTGCATTATCTAGGAATGAACCTGGTAGAGCATCCCACACAAACGAATGCTCCACATGCGGGTTTCACATGCCACCAACTCCACATTCACAGGCAACTTCAGCGCCACAGCCGTTTTCAGATAGCCCTCAATGCAAAGGCTCTAGACGCAAATGTTGGTGTGAGAGCTAATTCAATCAAGGAAACACTGCATGTTGGTGAAGGGCATATTGAAGAAGAATCAGCCGAGTGGTTCTTGTGGGAGAACAACTCCATTTGGCTCACTAACTTCACACACCATCAGGCTTCCAAGCAGCTCTCAAGGAAACTCAGTTTTCACACTCTATGCTTAGTGCCCTTTGAGTGCATTATCTAGGAATGAACCTGGTAGAGCATCCCACACAAACGAATGCTCCACATGCGGGTTTCACATGCCACCAACTCCACATTCACAGGCAACTTCAGCGCCACAGCCGTTTTCAGATAGCCCTCAATGCAAAGGCTCTAGACGCAAATATTGGTGTGAGAGCTAATTCAATCAAGGAAACACTGCATGTTGGTGAAGGGCATATTGAAGAAGAATCAGCCGAGTGGTTCTTGTGGGAGAACAACTCCATTTGGCTCACTAACTTCACACACCATCAGGCTTCCAAGCAGCTCTCAAGGAAACTCAGTTTTCACACTCTATGCTTAATGCCCTTTGAGTGCACTATCTAGGAATGATCCTAGTTGAGCATCCCTCACAAAAGAATGCTCCACATGCGGGTTTCACATGCCACCAACTCCACATTCACAGGCAACTTCAGCGCCACAGCCGTTTTCAGTTAGCCCTCAATGCAAAGGCTCTAGACGCAAATATTGGTGTGAGAGCTAATTCAATCAAGGAAACACTGCATGTTGGTGAAGGGCATATTGAAGAAGAATCAGCCGAGTGGTTCTTGTGGGAGAACAACTCCATTTGGCTCACTAACTTCACACACCATCAGGCTTCCAAGCAGCTCTCAAGGAAACTCAGTTTTCACACTCTATGCTTAGTGCCCTTTGAGAGCATTATCTAGGAATGAACCTGGTAGAGCATCCCACACAAACGAATGCTCCACATGCGGGTTTCACATGCCACCAACTCCACATTCACAGGCAACTTCAGCGCCACAGCCGTTTTCAGATAGCCCTCAATGCAAAGGCTCTAGACGCAAATATTGGTGTGAGAGCTAATTCAATCAAGGAAACACTGCATGTTGGTGAAGGGCATATTGAAGAAGAATCAGCCGAGTGGTTCTTGTGGGAGAACAACTCCATTTGGATCACTAACTTCACACACCATCAGGCTTCCAAGCAGCTCTCAAGGAAACTCAGTTTTCACACTCTATCCTTAATGCCCTTTGAGTGCACTATGTAGGAATGATCCTAGTTGAGCATCCCACACAAACGAATGCTCCACATGCGGGTTTCACATGCCACCAACTCCACATTCACAGGCAACGTCAGCGCCACAGCCGTTTTCAGATAGCCCTCAATGCAAAGGCTCTAGACGCAAATATTGGTGTGAGAGCTAATTCAATCAAGGAAACACTGCATGTTGGTGAAGGGCATATTGAAGAAGAATCAGCCGAGTGGTTCTTGTGGGAGAACAACTCCATTTGGCTCACTAACTTCACACACCATCAGGCTTCCAAGCAGCTCTCAAGGAAACTCAGTTTTCACACTCTATGCTTAATGCCCTTTGAGTGCATTATCTAGGAATGAACCTGGTAGAGCATCCCACACAAACGAATGCTCCACATGCGGGTTTCACATGCCACCAACTCCACATTCACAGGCAACTTCAGCGCCACAGCCGTTTTCAGATAGCCCTCAATGCAAAGGCTCTAGACGCAAATATTGGTGTGAGAGCTAATTCAATCAAGGAAACACTGCATGTTGGTGAAGGGCATATTGAAGAAGAATCAGCCGAGTGGTTCTTGTGGGAGAACAACTCCATTTGGCTCACTAACGTCACACACCATCAGGCTTCCAAGCAGCTCTCAAGGAAACTCAGTTTTCACACTCTATGCTTAATGCCCTTTGAGTGCATTATCTAGGAATGAACCTGGTAGAGCATCCCACACAAACGAATGCTCCACATGCGGGTTTCACATGCCACCAACTCCACATTCACAGGCAACTTCAGCGCCACAGCCGTTTTCA
The DNA here is from genome assembly GCF_030435755.1 of Ochotona princeps. NCBI lineage: Eukaryota > Metazoa > Chordata > Mammalia > Lagomorpha > Ochotonidae > Ochotona > Ochotona princeps. The sequence goes on along the minus strand of NW_026697156.1, from coordinate 43,335 downwards.
GATAGCCCTCAATGCAAAGGCTCTAGACGCAAATATTGGTGTGAGAGCTAATTCAATCAAGGAAACACTGCATGTTGGTGAAGGGCATATTGAAGAAGAATCAGCCGAGTGGTTCTTGTGGGAGAACAACTCCATTTGGCTCACTAACTTCACACACCATCAGGCTTCCAAGCAGCTCTCAAGAAAACTCAGTTTTCACACTCTATGATTAGTGCCCTTTGAGTGCATTATCAAGGAATGATCGTAGTTGAGCATCCCACACAAACGAATGCTCCACATGCGGGTTTCACATGCCACCAACTCCACATTCACAGGCAACGTCAGCGCCACAGCTGTTTTCAGATAGCCCTCAATGCAAAGGCACTAGACACAAATATTGGTGTGAGAGCTAATTCAATCAAGGAAACACTGCATGTTGGTGAAGGGCATATTGAAGAAGAATCAGCCGAGTGGATCTTGTGGGAGAACAACTCCATTTGGCTCACTAACTTCACACACCATCAGGATTCCTAGCAGCTCTTAACGAAACTCAGTTTTCACACTCTATGCTTAGTGCCCTTTGTGTGCCTAGGACTGAAATGAAGCTTGGTGAGCATCCCACACAAACGAATGCTCCACATGCGGGTTTCACATGCCACCAACTCCACATTCACAGGCAACTTCAGCGCCACAGCCGTTTTCAGATAGCCCTCAATGCAAAGGCTCTAGACGCAAATATTGGTGTGAGAGCTAATTCAATCAAGGAAACACTGCATGTTGGTGAAGGGCATATTGAAGAAGAATCAGCCGAGTGGTTCTTGTGGGAGAACAACTCCATTTGCCTCACTAACTTCACACACCATCAGGCTTCCAAGCAGCTCTCAAGAAAACTCAGTTTTCACACTCTATGATTAGTGCCCTTTGAGTGCATTATCAAGGAATGATCGTAGTTGAGCATCCCACACAAACGAATGCTCCACATGCGGGTTTCACATGCCACCAACTCCACATTCACAGGCAACGTCAGCGCCACAGCCGTTTTCAGATAGCCCTCAATGCAAAGGCTCTAGACGCAAATATTGGTGTGAGAGCTAATTCAATCAAGGAAACACTGCATGTTGGTGAAGGGCATATTGAAGAAGAATCAGCCGAGTGGTTCTTGTGGGAGAACAACTCCATTTGGCTCACTAACTTCACACACCATCAGGCTTCCAAGCAGCTCTCAAGAAAACTCAGTTTTCACACTCTATGCTTAATGCCCTTTGAGTGCATTATCTAGGAATGAACCTGGTAGAGCATCCCACACAAACGAATGCTCCACATGCGGGTTTCACATGCCACCAACTCCACATTCACAGGCAACTTCAGCGCCACAGCCGTTTTCAGATAGCCCTCAATGCAAAGGCTCTAGACGCAAATATTGGTGTGAGAGCTAATTCAATCAAGGAAACACTGCATGTTGGTGAAGGGCATATTGAAGAAGAATCAGCCGAGTGGTTCTTGTGGGAGAACAACTCCATTTGGCTCACTAACGTCACACACCATCAGGCTTCCAAGCAGCTCTCAAGGAAACTCAGTTTTCACACTCTATGCTTAGTGCCCTTTGTGTGCCTAGGACTGAAATGAAGCTTGGTGAGCATCCCACACAAACGAATGCTCCACATGCGGGTTTCACATGCCACCAACTCCACATTCACAGGCAACTTCAGCGCCACAGCTGTTTTCAGATAGCCCTCAATGCAAAGGCACTAGACACAAATATTGGTGTGAGAGCTAATTCAATCAAGGAAACACTGCATGTTGGTGAAGGGCATATTGAAGAAGAATCAGCCGAGTGGATCTTGTGGGAGAACAACTCCATTTGGCTCACTAACTTCACACACCATCAGGATTCCTAGCAGCTCTTAACGAAACTCAGTTTTCACACTCTATGCTTAGTGCCCTTTGTGTGCCTAGGACTGAAATGAAGCTTGGTGAGCATCCCACACAAACGAATGCTCCACATGCGGGTTTCACATGCCACCAACTCCACATTCTCAGGCAACTTCAGCGCCACAGCCGTTTTCAGATAGCCCTCAGTGCAAAGGCTCTAGACGCAAATATTGGTGTGAGAGCTAATTCAATCAAGGAAACACTGCATGTTGGTGAAGGGCATATTGAAGCAGAATCAGCCGAGTGGTTCTTGTGGGAGAACAACTCCATTTGGCTCACTAACTTCACACACCATCAGGCTTCCAAGCAGCTCTCAAGGAAACTCAGTTTTCACACTCTATGCTTAGTGCCCTTTGAGTGCATTATCTAGGAATGAACCTGGTAGAGCATCCCACACAAACGAATGCTCCACATGCGGGTTTCACATGCCACCAACTCCACATTCACAGGCAACTTCAGCGCCACAGCCGTTTTCAGATAGCCCTCAATGCAAAGGCTCTAGACGCAAATATTGGTGTGAGAGCTAATTCAATCAAGGAAACACTGTATGTTGGTGAAGGGCATATTGAAGAAGAATCAGCCGAGTGGTTCTTGTGGGAGAACAACTCCATTTGGCTCACTAACTTCACACACCATCAGGCTTCCAAGCAGCTCTCAAGGAAACTCAGTTTTCACACTCTATGCTTAATGCCCTTTTAGTGCACTATCTAGGAATGATCCTAGTTGAGCATCCCTCACAAAAGAATGCTCCACATGCGGGTTTCACATGCCACCAACTCCACATTCACAGGCAACTTCAGCGCCACAGCCGTTTTCAGTTAGCCCTCAATGCAAAGGCTCTAGACACAAATATTGGTGTGAGAGCTAATTCAATCAAGGAAACACTGCATGTTGGTGAAGGGCATATTGAAGAAGAATCAGCCGAGTGGTTCTTGTGGGAGAACAGCTCCATTTGGCTCACTAACTTCACACACCATCAGGCTTCCAAGCAGCTCTCAAGGAAACTCAGTTTTCACACTCTATGCTTAGTGCCCTCTGAGTGCATTATCTAGGAATGAACCTGGTAGAGCATCCCACACAAACGAATGCTCCACATGCGGGTTTCACATGCCACCAACTCCACATTCACAGGCAACTTCAGCGCCACAGCCGTTTTCAGATAGCCCTCAATGCAAAGGCTCTAGACGCAAATATTGGTGTGAGAGCTAATTCAATCAAGGAAACACTGCATGTTGGTGAAGGGCATATTGAAGAAGGATATGCCGAGTGGTTCTTGTGGGAGAACAACTCCATTTGGCTCACTAACTTCACACACCATCAGGCTTCCAAGCAGCTCTCAAGGAAACTCAGTTTTCACACTCTATGCTTAGTGCCCTTTGTGTGCCTAGGACTGAAATGAAGCTTGGTGAGCATCCCACACAAACGAATGCTCCACATGCGGGTTTCACATGCCACCAACTCCACATTCACAGGCAACGTCAGCGCCACAGCCGTTTTCAGATAGCCCTCAATGCAAAGGCTCTAGACGCAAATATTGGTGTGAGAGCTAATTCAATCAAGGAAACACTGCATGTTGGTGAAGGGCATATTGAAGAAGAATCAGCCGAGTGGTTCTTGTGGGAGAACAACTCCATTTGGCTCACTAACTTCACACACCATCAGGCTTCCAAGCAGCTCTCAAGGAAACTCAGTTTTCACACTCTATGCTTAGTGCCCTTTGTGTGCCTAGGACTGAAATGAAGCTTGGTGAGCATCCCACACAAACGAATGCTCCACATGCGGGTTTCACATGCCACCAACTCCACATTCACAGGCAACGTTAGCACCACAGCCATTTTCAGATAGCCCTCAATGCAAAGGCTCTAGACGCAAATATTGGTGTGAGAGCTAATTCAATCAAGGAAACACTGCATGTTGGTGAAGGGCATATTGAAGAAGAATCAGCCGAGTGGTTCTTGTGGGAGAACAACTCCATTTGGCTCACTAACTTCACACACCATCAGGCTTCCAAGCAGCTCTCAAGGAAACTCAGTTTTCACACTCTATGCTTAATGCCCTTTGAGTGCACTATCTAGGAATGATCCTAGTTGAGCATCCCTCACAAAAGAATGCTCCACATGCGTGTTTCACATGCCACCAACTCCACATTCACAGGCAACTTCAGCGCCACAGCCGTTTTCAGATAGCCCTCAATGCAAAGGCTCTAGATGCAAATATTGGTGTGAGAGCTAATTCAATCAAGGAAACACTGCATGTTGGTGAGGGGCATATTGAAGAAGAATCAGCCGAGTGGTTCTTGTGGGAGAACAGCTCCATTTGGCTCACTAACTTCACACACCATCAGGCTTCCAAGCAGCTCTCAAGGAAACTCAGTTTTCACACTCTATGCTTAGTGCCCTTTGAGTGCATTATCTAGGAATGAACCTGGTAGAGCATCCCACACAAACGAATGCTCCACATGCGGGTTTCACATGCCACCAACTCCACATTCACAGGCAACTTCAGCGCCACAGCTGTTTTCAGATAGCCCTCAATGCAAAGGCACTAGACACAGATATTGGTGTGAGAGCTAATTCAATCAAGGAAACACTGCATGTTGGTGAAGGGCATATTGAAGAAGAATCAGCCGAGTGGTTCTTGTGGGAGAACAACTCCATTTGGCTCACTAACTTCACACACCATCAGGATTCCAAGCAGCTCTCAAGGAAACTCAGTTTTCACACTCTATGCTTAGTGCCCTTTGTGTGCCTAGGACTGAAATGAAGCTTGGTGAGCATCCCACACAAACCAATGCTCCACATGCGGGTTTCACATGCCACCAACTCCACATTCACAGGCAACGTCAGCGCCACAGCCGTTTTCAGATAGCCCTCAATGCAAAGGCTCTAGACGCAAATATTGGTGTGAGAGCTAATTCAATCAAGGAAACACTGCATGTTGGTGAAGGGCATATTGAAGAAGAATCAGCCGAGTGGTTCTTGTGGGAGAACAACTCCATTTGGCTCACTAACTTCACACACCATCAGGCTTCCAAGCAGCTCTCAAGGAAACTCAGTTTTCACACTCTATCCTTAATGCCCTTTGAGTGCACTATCTAGGAATGAACCTTGTAGAGCATCCCACACAAACGAATGCTCCACATGCGGGTTTCACATGCCACCAACTCCACATTCACAGGCAACTTCAGCGCCACAGCCGTTTTCAGATAGCCCTCAATGCAAAGGCTCTAGACGCAAATATTGGTGTGAGAGCTAATTCAATCAAGGAAACACTGCATGTTGGTGAAGGGCATACTGAAGCAGAATCAGCCGAGTGGTTCTTGTGGGAGAACAACTCCATTTGGCTCACTAACTTCACACACCATCAGGCTTCCAAGCAGCTCTCAAGGAAACTCAGTTTTCACACTCTATGCTTAGTGCCCTTTGTGTGCCTAGGACTGGAATGAAGCTTGGTGAGCATCCCACACGAACGAATGCTCCACATGCGGGTTTCACATGCCACCAACTCCACATTCACAGGCAATGTCAGCGCCACAGCCGTTTTCAGATAGCCCTCAATGCAAAGGCTCTAGACGCAAATATTGGTGTGAGAGCTAATTCAATCAAGGAAACACTGCATGTTGGTGAAGGGCATATTGAAGAAGAATCAGCCGAGTGGTTCTTGTGGGAGAACAACTCCATTTGGCTCACTAACGTCACACACCATCAGGCTTCCAAGCAGCTCTCAACGAAACTCAGTTTTCACACTCTATGCTTAGTGCCCTTTGTGTGCCTAGGACTGAAATGAAGCTTGGTGAGCATCCCACACAAACGAATGCTCCACATGCGGGTTTCACATGCCACCAACTCCACATTCACAGGCAACGTCAGCGCCACAGCCGTTTTCAGATAGCCCTCAATGCAAAGGCTCTAGACGCAAATATTGGTGTGAGAGCTAATTCAATCAAGGAAACACTGCATGTTGGTGAAGGGCATATTGAAGAAGAATCAGCCGAGTGGTTCTTGTGGGAGAACAACTCCATTTGGCTCACTAACTTCACACACCATCAGGCTTCCAAGCAGCTCTCAAGGAAACTCAGTTTCACACTCTATGCTTAGTGCCCTTTGTGTGCCTAGGACTGAAATGAAGCTTGGTGAGCATCCCACACAAACGAATGCTCCACATGCGGGTTTCACATGCCACCAACTCCACATTCACAGGCAACGTCAGCGCCACAGCCGTTTCAGATAGCCCTCAGTGCAAAGGCTCTAGACGCAAATATTGGTGTGAGAGCTAATTCAATCAAGGAAACACTGCATGTTGGTGAAGGGCATATTGAAGCAGAATCAGCCGAGTGGTTCTTGTGGGAGAACAACTCCATTTGGCTCACTAACTTCACACACCATCAGGCTTCCAAGCAGCTCTCAAGGAAACTCAGTTTTCACACTCTATGCTTAGTGCCCTTTGAGTGCATTATCTAGGAATGAACCTGGTAGAGCATCCCACACAAACGAATGCTCCACATGCGGTTTCACATGCCACCAACTCCACATTCACAGGCAACTTCAGCGCCACAGCCGTTTTCAGATAGCCCTCAATGCAAAGGCTCTAGACGCAAATATTGGTGTGAGAGCTAATTCAATCAAGGAAACACTGCATGTTGGTGAAGGGCATATTGAAGAAGAATCAGCCGAGTGGTTCTTGTGGAGAACAACTCCATTTGGCTCACTAACTTCACACACCATCAGGCTTCCAAGCAGCTCTCAAGGAAACTCAGTTTTCACACTCTATGCTTAATGCCCTTTTAGTGCACTATCTAGGAATGATCCTAGTTTAGCATCCCTCACAAAAGAATGCTCCACATGCGGGTTCACATGCCACCAACTCCACATTCACAGGCAACTTCAGCGCCACAGCCGTTTTCAGTTAGCCCTCAATGCAAAGGCTCTAGACACAAATATTGGTGTGAGAGCTAATTCAATCAAGGAAACACTGCATGTTGGTGAAGGGCATATTGAAGAAGAATCAGCCGAGTGTTCTTGTGGGAGAACAGCTCACTTGGCTCACTAACTTCACACACCATCAGGCTTCCAAGCAGCTCTCAAGGAAACTCCGTTTTCACACTCTATGCTTAGTGCCCTTTGAGTGCATTATCTAGGAATGAACCTGGTAGAGCATCCCACACAAACGAATGCTCCACATGCGGGTTTCACATGCCACCAACTCCACATTCACAGGCAACTTCAGCGCCACAGCCGTTTTCAGATAGCCCTCAATGCAAAGGCTCTAGACGCAAATATTGGTGTGAGAGCTAATTCAATCAAGGAAACACTGCATGTTGGTGAAGGGCATATTGAAGAAGGATATGCCGAGTGGTTCTTGTGGGAGAACAACTCCATTTGGCTCACTAACTTCACACACCATCAGGATTCCAAGCAGCTCTCAAGGAAACTCAGTTTTCACACTCTATGCTTAGTGCCCTTTGTGTGCCTAGGACTGAAATGAAGCTTGGTGAGCATCCACACAAACGAATGCTCCACATGCGGGTTTCACATGCCACCAACTCCACATTCACAGGCAACGTCAGCGCCACAGCCGTTTCAGATAGCCCTCAATGCAAAGGCTCTAGACGCAAATATTGGTGTGAGAGCTAATTCAATCAAGGAAACACTGCATGTTGGTGCAGGGCATATTGAAGAAGAATCAGCCGAGTGGTTCTTGTGGGAGAACAACTCCATTTGGCTCACTAACTTCACACACCATCAGGCTTCCAAGCAGCTCTCAACGAAACTCAGTTTTCACACTCTATGCTTAGTGCCCATTGTGTGCCTAGGACTGAAATGAAGCTTGGTGAGCATCCCACACAAACGAATGCTCCACATGCGGGTTTCACATGCCACCAACTCCACATTCACAGGCAACGTTAGCACCACAGCCATTTTCAGATAGCCCTCAATGCAAAGGCTCTAGACGCAAATATTGGTGTGAGAGCTAATTCAATCAAGGAAACACTGCATGTTGGTGAAGGGCATATTGAAGAAGAATCAGCCGAGTGGTTCTTGTGGGAGAACAACTCCATTTGGCTCACTAACTTCACACACCATCAGGCTTCCAAGCAGCTCTCAAGGAAACTCAGTTTTCACACTCTATGCTTAATGCCCTTTGAGTGCACTATCTAGGAATGATCCTAGTTGAGCATCCCTCACAAAAGAATGCTCCACATGCGGGTTTCACATGCACCAACTCCACATTCACAGGCAACTTCAGCGCACAGCCGTTTTCAGAGAGCCCTCAATGCAAAGGCTCTAGACGCAAATATTGGTGTGAGAGCTAATTCAATCAAGGAAACACTGCATGTTGGTGAAGGGCATATTGAAGAAGAATCAGCCGAGTGGTTCTTGTGGGAGAACAACTCATTTGGCTCACTAACTTCACACACCATCAGACTTCCAAGCAGCTCTCAAGGAAACTCAGTTTTCACACTCTATCCTTAATGCCCTTTGAGTGCACTATCCAGAATGAACCTTGTAGAGCATCCCACACAAACGAATGCTCCACATGCGGGTTTCACATGCCACCAACTCCACATTCACAGGCAACTTCAGCGCCACAGCCGTTTTCAGATAGCCCTCAATGCAAAGGCTCTAGACGCAAATATTGGTGTGAGAGCTAATTCAATCAAGGAAACACTGCATGTTGGTGAAGGGCATACTGAAGAAGAATCAGCCGAGTGGTTCTTGTGGGAGAACAACTCCATTTGGCTCACTAACTTCACACACCATCAGGCTTCCAAGCAGCTCTCAAGGAAACTCAGTTTTCACACTCTATGCTTAGTGCCCTTTGTGTGCCTAGGACTGAAATGAAGCTTGGTGAGCATCCCACACGAACGAATGCTCCACATGCGGGTTTCACATGCCACCAACTCCACATTCACAGGCAATGTCAGCGCCACAGCCGTTTTCAGATAGCCCTCAATGCAAAGGCTCTAGACGCAAATATTGGTGTGAGAGCTAATTCAATCAAGGAAACACTGCATGTTGGTGAAGGGCATATTGAAGAAGAATCAGCCGAGTGGTTCTTGTGGGAGAACAACTCCATTTGGCTCACTAATGTCACACACCATCAGGCTTCCAAGCAGCTCTCAACGAACTCAGTTTTCACCACTCTATGCTTAGTGCCCTTTGTGTGCCTAGGACTGAAATGAAGCTTGGTGAGCATCCCACACAAACGAATGCTCCACATGCGGGTTTCACATGCCACCAACTCCACATTCACAGGCAACGTCAGCGCCACAGCCGTTTTCAGATAGCCCTCAATGCAAAGGCTCTAGACACAAATATTGGTGTGAGAGCTAATTCAATCAAGGAAACACTGCATGTTGGTGAAGTGCATATTGAAGAAGAATCAGCCGAGTGGTTCTTGTGGGAGAACAACTCCATTTGGCTCACTAACTTCACACACCATCAGGCTTCCAAGCAGCTCTCAAGGAAACTCAGTTTTCACACTCTATGCTTAGTGCCCTTTGTGTGCCTAGGACTGAAATGAAGCTTGGTGAGCATCCCACACAAACGAATGCTCCACATGCGGGTTTCACATGCCACCAACTCCACATTCACAGGCAATGTCAGCGCCACAGCCTTTTTCAGATAGCCCTCAATGCAAAGGCTCTAGACGCAAATATTGGTGTGAGAGCTAATTCAATCAGGAAACACTGCATGTTGGTGAAGGGCATATTGAAGAGAATCAGCCGAGTGGTTCTTGTGGGAGAACAACTCCATTTGGCTCACTAACGTCACACACCATCAGGCTTCCAAGCAGCTCTCAACGAAACTCAGTTTTCACACTCTATGCTTAGTGCCCTTTGTGTGCCTAGGACTGAAATGAAGCTTGGTGAGCATCGCACACAAACGAATGCTCCACATGCGGGTTTCACATGCCACCAACTCCACATTCACAGGCAACGTCAGCGCCACAGCTGTTTTCAGATAGCCCTCAATGCAAAGGCACTAGACACAGATATTGGTGTGAGAGCTAATTCAATCAAGGAAACACTGCATGTTGGTGAAGGGCATATTGAAGAAGAATCAGCCAAGTGGTTCTTGTGGGAGAACAACTCCATTTGGCTCACTAACTTCACACACCATCAGGCTTCCAAGCAGCTCTCAAGGAAACTCAGTTTTCACACTCTATGCTTAGTGCCCTTTGTGTGCCTAGGACTGAAATGAAGCTTGGTGAGCATCCCACACAAACGATGCTCCACATGCGGGTTTCACATGCCACCAACTCCACATTCACAGGCAACTTCAGCGCCACAGCCGTTTTCAGATAGCCTCAATGCAAAGGCTCTAGACGCAAATATTGGTGTGAGAGCTAATTCAATCAAGGAAACACTGCATGTTGGTGAAGGGCATATGAAGAAGAATCAGCGAGTGGTTCTTGTGGGAGACAACTCCATTAGGCTCACTAACTTCACACACCATCAGCTTCCAAGCAGCTCTCAAGGAAACTCAGTTTTCACACTCTATCCTTAGTGCCCTTTGAGTGCACTATTAGGATGATCTAGTTGAGCATCCCACACAACCGAATGCTCCACATGCGGGTTTCACATGCCACCAACTCCACATTCCACAGGCAACGTAAGCGCCACAGCCGTTTTCAGATAGCCCTCAATGCAAAGGCTCTAGACGCAAATATTGGTGTGAGAGCTAATTCAATCAAGGAACACTGCATGTTGGTGAAGGGCATACTGAAGAAGAATCAGCCGAGTGGTTCTTGTGGAGAACAACTCCATTTGGCTCACTAACTTCACACACCATCAGGCTTCCAAGCAGCTCTCAAGGAAACTCAGTTTTCACACTCTATGCTTAGTGCCCTTTGTGTGCCTAGGACTGAAATGAAGCTTGGTGAGCATCCCACACAAACGAATGCTCACATGCGGGTTTCACATGCCACCAACTCCACATTCACAGGCAACTTCAGCGCCACAGCCATTTTCAGATAGCCCTGAATGCAAAGGCTCTAGACGCAAATATTGGTGTGAGAGCTAATTCAATCAAGGAAACACTGCATGTTGGTGAAGGGCATATTGAAGAAGAATCAGCGAGTGGTTCTTGTGGGAGAACAACTCCATTTGGCTCACTAACTTCACACACCATCAGGCTTCCAAGCAGCTCTCAAGGAACTCAGTTTTCACACTCTATGCTTAGTGCCCTTTGTGTGCCTAGGACTGAAATGAAGCTTGGTGAGCATCCCACACAACGAATGCTCCACATGCGGGTTTCACATGCCACCAACTCCACATTCACAGGCAATGTCAGCGCCACAGCCGTTTTCAGATAGCCCTCAATGCAAAGGCTCTCGACGCAAATATTGGTGTGAGAGCTAATTCAATCAAGGAAACACTGCATGTTGGTGAAGGGCATATTGAAGAAGGATCAGCCGAGTGGTTCTTGTGGGAGAACAACTCCATTTGGCTCACTAACTTCACACACCATCAGGCTTCCAAGCAGCTCTCAACGAAACTCAGTTTTCACACTCTATGCTTAGTGCCCTTTGTGTGCCTAGGACTGAAATGAAGCTTGGTGAGCATCCCACACAAACGAATGCTCCACATGCGGGTTTCACATGCCACCAACTCCACATTCACAGGCAACTTCAGCGCCACAGCCGTTTCAGATAGCCCTCAATGCAAAGGCTCTAGACGCAAATATTGGTGTGAGAGCTAATTCAATCAAGGAAACACTGCATGTTGGTGAAGGGCATGTTGAAGAAGAATCAGCCGAGTGGTTCTTGTGGGAGAACAACTCCATTTGGCTCACTAACTTCACACACCATCAGGCTTCCAAGCAGCTCTCAAGGAAACTCAGTTTCACACTCTATGCTTAATGCCCTTTGAGTGCATTATCTAGGAATGAACCTGGTAGAGCATCCCACACAAACGAATGCTCTACATGCGGGTTTCACATGCCACCAACTCCACATTCACAGGCAACTTCAGCGCCACAGCCGTTTTCAGATAGCCCTCAATGCAAAGGCTCTAGACACAATATTGGTGTGAGAGCTAATTCAATCAAGGAAACACTGCATGTTGGTGAAGGGCATATTGAAGAAGAATCAGCCGAGTGGTTCTTGTGGGAGAACAACTCCATTTGGCTCACTAACGTCACACACCATCAGGCTTCCAAGCAGCTCTCAAGGAAACTCAGTTTTCACACTCTATGCTTAGTGCCCTTTGTGTGCCTAGGACTGAAATGAAGCTTGGTGAGCATCCCACACAAACGAATGCTCCACATGCGGGTTTCACATGCCACCAACTCCACATTCACAGGCAACGTCAGCGCCACAGAAATTTTCAGATAGCCCTCAATGCAAAGGCTCTAGACGCAAATATTGGTGTGAGAGCTAATTCAATCAAGGAAACACTGCATGTTGGTGAAGGGCATATTGAAGCAGAATCAGCCGAGTGGTTCTTGTGGGAGAACAACTCCATTTGGCTCACTAACTTCACACACCATCAGGCTTCCAAGCAGCTCTCAAGGAAACTCAGTTTTCACACTCTATGCTTAGTGCCCTTTGAGTGCATTATCTAGGAATGAACCTGGTAGAGCATCCCACACAAACGATTGCTCCACATGCGGGTTTCACATGCCACCAACTCCACACTCACAGGCAACATCAGCGCCAAAGCCGTTTTCAGACATCCCTCAATGCAAAGGCTCTAGACGCAAATATTGGTGTGAGAGCTAATTCAATCAAGGAAACACTGCATGTTGGTGAAGGGCATATTGATGAGAACAACTCCATTTGGCTCACTAACTTCACACACCATCAGGCTTCCAAGCAGCTCTCAAGGAAACTCAGTTTTCACACTCTATGCTTAGTGCCCTTTGTGTGCCTAGGACTGAAATGAAGCTTGGTGAGCATCCCACACAAACGAATGCTCCACATGCGGGTTTCACATGCCACCAACTCCACATTCACAGGCAACTTCAGCGCCACAGCCGTTTTCAGATAGAGCTCAATTCATAGGCTCTAGACGCAAATATTGGTGTGAGAGCTAATTCAATCAAGGAAACACTGCATGTTGGTGAAGGGCATATTGAAGAAGAATCAGCCGAGTGGTTCTTGTGGGAGAACAACTCCATTTGGCTCACTAACTTCACACACCATCAGGCTTCCAAGCAGCTCTCAAGGAAACTCAGTTTTCACACTCTATGCTTAGTGCCCTTTGTGTGCCTAGGACTGAAATGAAGCTTGGTGAGCATCCCACACAAACGAATGCTCCACATGCGGGTTTCACATGCCACCAACTCCACATTCACAGGCAACTTCAGTGCCACAGGCGTTTTCAGATAGCCCTCAAATCACAGGCTCTAGACGCAAATATTGGTGTGAGAGCTAATTCAATCAAGGAAACACTGCATGTTGGTGAAGGGCATATTGAAGAAGAATCAGCCGAGTGGTTCTTGTGGGAGAACAACTCCATTTGGCTCACTAACTTCACACACCATCAGGCTTCCAAGCAGCTCTCAAGGAAACTCAGTTTTCACACTCTACGCTCAGTGCGCTTTGAGTGCATTATCTAGGAATGAACCTTGTAGATCATCCCACACAAACGAATGCTCCACATGCGGGTTTCACATGCCACCAACTCCACATTCACAGGCAACTTCAGCGCCACAGCCATTTTCAGATAGCCCTCAATGCAAAGGCTCTAGACGCAAATATTGGTGTGAGAGCTAATTCAATCAAGGAAACACTGCATGTTGGTGAAGGGCATATTGAAGCAGAATCAGCCGAGTGGTTCTTGTGGGAGAACAACTCCATTTGGCTCACTAACTTCACACACCATCAGGATTCCAAGCAGCTCTCAACGAAACTCAGTTTTCACACTCTATGCTTAGTGCCCTTTGTGTGCCTAGGACTGAAATGAAGCTTGGTGAGCATCCCACACAAACGAATGCTCCACATGCGGGTTTCACATGCCACCAACTCCACACTCACAGGCAACATCAGCGCCACAGCCGTTTTCAGACAGCCCTCAATGCAAAGGCTCTAGACGCAAATATTGGTGTGAGAGCTAATTCAATCAAGGAAACACTGCATGTTGGTGAAGGGCATATTGAAGAAGAATCAGCCGAGTGGTTCTTGTGGGAGAACAACTCCATTTGGCTCACTAACTTCACACACCATCAGGCTTCCAAGCAGCTCTCAAGGAAACTCAGTTTTCACACTCTTCGCTCAGTGCCCTTTGAGTGCATTATCTAGGAATGAACTTGTAGAGCATCCCACACAAACGAATGCTCCACATGCGGGTTTCACATGCCACCAACTCCACATTCACAGGCAACTTCAGCTCCACAGCTGTTTTCAGATAGCCCTCAATTCACAGGCTCTAGACGCAAATATTGGTGTGAGAGCTAATTCAATCAAGGAAACACTGCATGTTGGTGAAGGGCATATTGAAGAAGAATCAGCCGAGTGGTTCTTGTGGGAGAACAACTCCATGTGGCTCACTAACTTCACACACCATCAGGCTTCCAAGCAGCTCTCAAGGAAACTCCGTTTTCACACTCTATGCTTAGTGCCCTTTGTGTGCCTAGGACTGAAATGAAGCTTGGTGAGCATCCCACACAAACGAATGCTCCACATGCGGGTTTCACATGCCACCAACTCCACATTCACAGGCAACTTCAGCGCCACAGCCATTTTCAGATAGCCCTCAATGCAAAGGCTCTAGACGCAAATATTGGTGTGAGAGCTAATTCAATCAAGGAAACACTGCATGTTGGTGAAGGGCATATTGAAGAAGAATCAGCCGAGTGGTTCTTGTGGGAGAACAACTCCATTTGGCTCACTAACTTCACACACCATCAGGCTTCCAAGCAGCTCTCAAGGAAACTCAGTTTTCACACTCTATGCTTAGTGCCCTTTGTGTGCCTAGGACTGAAATGAAGCTTGGTGAGCATCCCACACAAACGAATGCTCCACATGCGGGTTTCACATGCCACCAACTCCACATTCACAGGCAATGTCAGCGCCACAGCCGTTTTCAGATAGCCCTCAATGCAAAGGCTCTCGACGCAAATATTGGTGTGAGAGCTAATTCAATCAAGGAAACACTGCATGTTGGTGAAGGGCATATTGAAGAAGGATCAGCCGAGTGGTTCTTGTGGGAGAACAACTCCATTTGGCTCACTAACTTCACACACCATCAGGCTTCCAAGCAGCTCTCAAGGAAACTCCGTTTTCACACTCTATGCTTAGTGCCCTTTGTGTGCCTAGGACTGAAATGAAGCTTGGTGAGCATCCCACACAAACGAATGCTCCACATGCGGGTTTCACATGCCACCAACTCCACATTCACAGGCAACTTCAGCGCCACAGCCGTTTTCAGATAGCCCTCAATGCAAAGGCTCTAGACGCAAATATTGGTGTGAGAGCTAATTCAATCAAGGAAACACTGCATGTTGGTGAAGGGCATGTTGAAGAAGAATCAGCCGAGTGGTTCTTGTGGGAGAACAACTCCATTTGGCTCACTAACTTCACACACCATCAGGCTTCCAAGCAGCTCTCAAGGAAACTCAGTTTTCACACTCTATGCTTAATGCCCTTTGAGTGCATTATCTAGGAATGAACCTGGTAGAGCATCCCACACAAACGAATGCTCTACATGCGGGTTTCACATGCCACCAACTCCACATTCACAGGCAACTTCAGCGCCACAGCCGTTTTCAGATAGCCCTCAATGCAAAGGCTCTAGACACAAATATTGGTGTGAGAGCTAATTCAATCAAGGAAACACTGCATGTTGGTGAAGGGCATATTGAAGAAGAATCAGCCGAGTGGTTCTTGTGGGAGAACAACTCCATTTGGCTCACTAACGTCACACACCATCAGGCTTCCAAGCAGCTCTCAAGGAAACTCAGTTTTCACACTCTATGCTTAGTGCCCTTTGTGTGCCTAGGACTGAAATGAAGCTTGGTGAGCATCCCACACAAACGAATGCTCCACATGCGGGTTTCACATGCCACCAACTCCACATTCACAGGCAATGTCAGCGCCACAGAAATTTTCAGATAGCCCTCAATGCAAAGGCTCTAGACGCAAATATTGGTGTGAGAGCTAATTCAATCAAGGAAACACTGCATGTTGGTGAAGGGCATATTGAAGCAGAATCAGCCGAGTGGTTCTTGTGGGAGAACAACTCCATTTGGCTCACTAACTTCACACACCATCAGGCTTCCAAGCAGCTCTCAAGGAAACTCAGTTTTCACACTCTATGCTTAGTGCCCTTTGAGTGCATTATCTAGGAATGAACCTGGTAGAGCATCCCACACAAACGAATGCTCCACATGCGGGTTTCACATGCCACCAACTCCACACTCACAGGCAACATCAGCGCCACAGCCGTTTTCAGACATCCCTCAATGCAAAGGCTCTAGACGCAAATATTGGTGTGAGAGCTAATTCAATCAAGGAAACACTGCATGTTGGTGAAGGGCATATTGAAGAAGAATCAGCCGAGTGGTTCTTGTGGGAGAACAACTCCATTTGGCTCACTAACTTCACACACCATCAGGCTTCCAAGCAGCTCTCAACGAAACTCAGTTTTCACACTCTATGCTTAGTGCCCTTTGTGTGCCTAGGACTGAAATGAAGCTTGGTGAGCATCCCACACAAACGAATGCTCCACATGCGGGTTTCACATGCCACCAACTCCACATTCACAGGCAACTTCAGCGCCACAGCCATTTTCAGATAGCCCTCAATGCAAAGGCTCTAGACGCAAATATTGGTGTGAGAGCTAATTCAATCAAGGAAACACTGCATGTTGGTGAAGGGCATATTGAAGCAGAATCAGCCGAGTGGTTCTTGTGGGAGAACAACTCCATTTGGCTCACTAACTTCACACACCATCAGGCTTCCAAGCAGCTCTCAAGGAAACTCAGTTTTCACACTCTATGCTTAGTGCCCTTTGTGTGCCTAGGACTGAAATGAAGCTTGGTGAGCATCCCACACAAACGAATGCTCCACATGCGGGTTTCACATGACACCAAATCCACACTCTCACAGGCAACATCAGCGCCACAGCCGTTTTCAGACAGCCCTCAATGCAAAGGCTCTAGACGCAAATATTGGTGTGAGAGCTAATTCAATCAAGGAAACACTGCATGTTGGTGAAGGGCATATTGAAGAAGAATCAGCCGAGTGGTTCTTGTGGGAGAACAACTCCATTTGGCTCACTAACTTCACACACCATCAGGCTTCCAAGCAGCTCTGCAAGGAAACTCAGTTTTCACACTCTTCGCTCAGTGCCCTTTGAGTGCATTATCTAGGAATGACTTGTAGAGCATCCCACACAAACGAATGCTCCACATGCGGGTTTCACATGCCACCAACTCCACATTCACAGGCAACTTCAGCGCCACAGCTGTTTTCAGATAGCCCTCAATTCACAGGCTCTAGACGCAAATATTGGTGTGAGAGCTAATTCAATCAAGGAAACACTGCATGTTGGTGAAGGGCATATTGAAGCAGAATCAGCCGAGTGGTTCTTGTGGGAGAACAACTCCATTTGGCTCACTAACTTCACACACCATCAGGCTTCCAAGCAGCTCTCAAGGAAACTCCGTTTTCACACTCTATGCTTAGTGCCCTTTGTGTGCCTAGGACTGAAATGAAGCTTGGTGAGCATCCCACACAAACGAATGCTCACATGCGGGTTTCACATGCCACCAACTCCACACTCACAGGCAACATCAGCGCCACAGCCGTTTTCAGACAGCCCTCAATGCAAAGGCTCTAGACGCAAATATTGGTGTGAGAGCTAATTCAATCAAGGAAACACTGCATGTTGGTGAAGGGCATATTGAAGAAGAATCAGCCGAGTGGTTCTTGTGGGAGAACAACTCCATTTGGCTCACTAACTTCACACACCATCAGGCTTCCAAGCAGCTCTCAAGGAAACTCAGTTTTCACACTCTTCGCTCAGTGCCCTTTGAGTGCATTATCTAGGAATGAACTTGTAGAGCATCCCACACAAACGAATGCTCCACATGCGGGTTCACATGCCACCAACTCCACATTCACAGGCAACTTCAGCGCCACAGCTGTTTTCAGATAGCCCTCAACACAAAGGCTCTAGACGCAAATATTGGTGTGAGAGCTAATTCAATCAAGGAAACACTGCATGTTGGTGAAGGGCATATTGAAGCAGAATCAGCCGAGTGGTTCTTGTGGGAGAACAACTCCATTTGGCTCACTAACTTCACACACCATCAGGCTTCCAAGCAGCTCTCAAGGAAACTCCGTTTTCACACTCTATGCTTAGTGCCCTTTGTGTGCCTAGGACTGAAATGAAGCTTGGTGAGCATCCCACACAAACGAATGCTCCACATGCGGGTTTCACATGCCACCAACTCCACATTCACAGGCAACTTCAGCGCCACAGCCATTTTCAGATAGCCCTGAATGCAAAGGCTCTAGACGCAAATATTGGTGTGAGAGCTAATTCAATCAAGGAAACACTGCATGTTGGTGAAGGGCATATTGAAGAAGAATCAGCCGAGTGGTTCTTGTGGGAGAACAACTCCATTTGGCTCACTAACTTCACACACCATCAGGCTTCCAAGCAGCTCTCAAGGAAACTCAGTTTTCACACTCTATGCTTAGTGCCCTTTGTGTGCCTAGGACTGAAATGAAGCTTGGTGAGCATCCCACACAAACGAATGCTCCACATGCGGGTTTCACATGCCACCAACTCCACATTCACAGGCAATGTCAGCGCCACAGCCGTTTTCAGATAGCCCTCAATGCAAAGGCTCTCGACGCAAATATTGGTGTGAGAGCTAATTCAATCAAGGAAACACTGCATGTTGGTGAAGGGCATATTGAAGAAGGATCAGCCGAGTGGTTCTTGTGGGAGAACAACTCCATTTGGCTCACTAACTTCACACACCATCAGGCTTCCAAGCAGCTCTCAACGAAACTCAGTTTTCACACTCTATGCTTAGTGCCCTTTGTGTGCCTAGGACTGAAATGAAGCTTGGTGAGCATCCCACACAAACGAATGCTCCACATGCGGGTTTCACATGCCACCAACTCCACATTCACAGGCAACATCAGCTAAACAGCCATTTTCAGATAGCCCTCAATGCAAAGGCTCTAGACGCAAATATTGGTGTGAGAGCTAATTCAATCAAGGAAACACTGCATGTTGGTGAAGGGCATGTTGAAGAAGAATCAGCCGAGTGGTTCTTGTGGGAGAACAACTCCATTTGGCTCACTAACTTCACACACCATCAGGCTTCCAAGCAGCTCTCAAGGAAACTCAGTTTTCACACTCTATGCTTAATGCCCTTTGAGTGCATTATCTAGGAATGAACCTGGTAGAGCATCCCACACAAACGAATGCTCTACATGCGGGTTTCACATGCCACCAACTCCACATTCACAGGCAACTTCAGCGCCACAGCCGTTTTCAGATAGCCCTCAATGCAAAGGCTCTAGGCACAAATATTGGTGTGAGAGCTAATTCAATCAAGGAAACACTGCATGTTGGTGAAGGGCATATTGAAGAAGAATCAGCCGAGTGGTTCTTGTGGGAGAACAACTCCATTTGGCTCACTAACGTCACACACCATCAGGCTTCCAAGCAGCGCTCAAGGAAACTCAGTTTTCACACTCTATGCTTAGTGCCCTTTGTGTACCTAGGACTGAAATGAAGCTTGGTGAGCATCCCACACAAACGAATGCTCCACATGCGGGTTTCACATGCCACCAACTCCACATTCACAGGCAATGTCAGCGCCACAGAAATTTTCAGATAGCCCTCAATGCAAAGGCTCTAGACGCAAATATTGGTGTGAGAGCTAATTCAATCAAGGAAACACTGCATGTTGGTGAAGGGCATATTGAAGAAGAATCAGCCGAGTGGTTCTTGTGGGAGAACAACTCCATTTGGCTCACTAACTTCACACACCATCAGGCTTCCAAGCAGCTCTCAAGGAAACTCAGTTTTCACACTCTATGCTTAGTGCCCTTTGAGTGCATTATCTAGGAATGAACCTGGTAGAGCATCCCACACAAACGAATGCTCCACATGCGGGTTTCACATGCCACCAACTCCACACTCACAGGCAACATCAGCGCCAAAGCCGTTTTCAGACATCCCTCAATGCAAAGGCTCTAGACGCAAATATTGGTGTGAGAGCTAATTCAATCAAGGAAACACTGCATGTTGGTGAAGGGCATATTGAAGAAGAATCAGCCGAGTGGTTCTTGTGGGAGAACAACTCCATTTGGCTCACTAACTTCACACACCATCAGGCTTCCAAGCAGCTCTCAAGGAAACTCAGTTTTCACACTCTATGCTTAGTGCCCTTTGTGTGCCTAGGACTGAAATGAAGCTTGGTGAGCATCCCACACAAACGAATGCTCCACATGCGGGTTTCACATGCCACCAACTCCACATTCACAGGCAACTTCAGCGCCACAGCCGTTTTCAGATAGAGCTCAATTCATAGGCTCTAGACGCAAATATTGGTGTGAGAGCTAATTCAATCAAGGAAACACTGCATGTTGGTGAAGGGCATATTGAAGAAGAATCAGCCGAGTGGTTCTTGTGGGAGAACAACTCCATTTGGCTCACTAACTTCACACACCATCAGGCTTCCAAGCAGCTCTCAAGGAAACTCAGTTTTCACACTCTATGCTTAGTGCCCTTTGTGTGCCTAGGACTGAAATGAAGCTTGGTGAGCATCCCACACAAACGAATGCTCCACATGCGGGTTTCACATGCCACCAACTCCACATTCACAGGCAACTTCAGTGCCACAGGCGTTTTCAGATAGCCCTCAATGCAAAGGCTCTAGACGCAAATATTGGTGTGAGAGCTAATTCAATCAAGGAAACACTGCATGTTGGTGAAGGGCATATTGAAGAAGAATCAGCCGAGTGGTTCTTGTGGGAGAACAACTCCATTTGGCTCACTAACTTCACACACCATCAGGCTTCCAAGCAGCTCTCAAGGAAACTCAGTTTTCACACTCTACGCTCAGTGCGCTTTGAGTGCATTATCTAGGAATGAACCTTGTAGATCATCCCACACAAACGAATGCTCCACATGCGGGTTTCACATGCCACCAACTCCACATTCACAGGCAACTTCAGCGCCACAGCCATTTTCAGATAGCCCTCAATGCAAAGGCTCTAGACGCAAATATTGGTGTGAGAGCTAATTCAATCAAGGAAACACTGCATGTTGGTGAAGGGCATATTGAAGCAGAATCAGCCGAGTGGTTCTTGTGGGAGAACAACTCCATTTGGCTCACTAACTTCACACACCATCAGGCTTCCAAGCAGCTCTCAAGGAAACTCAGTTTTCACACTCTATGCTTAGTGCCCTTTGTGTGCCTAGGACTGAAATGAAGCTTGGTGAGCATCCCACACAAACGAATGCTCCACATGCGGGTTTCACATGCCACCAACTCCACACTCACAGGCAACATCAGCGCCACAGCCGTTTTCAGACAGCCCTCAATGCAAAGGCTCTAGACGCAAATATTGGTGTGAGAGCTAATTCAATCAAGGAAACACTGCATGTTGGTGAAGGGCATATTGAAGAAGAATCAGCCGAGTGGTTCTTGTGGGAGAACAACTCCATTTGGCTCACTAACTTCACACACCATCAGGCTTCCAAGCAGCTCTCAAGGAAACTCAGTTTTCACACTCTTCGCTCAGTGCCCTTGAGTGCATTATCTAGGAATGAACTTGTAGAGCATCCCACACAAACGAATGCTCCACATGCGGGTTTCACATGCCACCAACTCCACATTCACAGGCAACTTCAGCGCCACAGCTGTTTTCAGATAGCCCTCAATTCACAGGCTCTAGACGCAAATATTGGTGTGAGAGCTAATTCAATCAAGGAAACACTGCATGTTGGTGAAGGGCATATTGAAGAAGAATCAGCCGAGTGGTTCTTGTGGGAGAACAACTCCATTTGGCTCACTAACTTCACACACCATCAGGCTTCCAAGCAGCTCTCAAGGAAACTCCGTTTTCACACTCTATGCTTAGTGCCCATTGTGTGCCTAGGACTGAAATGAAGCTTGGTGAGCATCCCACACAAACGAATGCTCCACATGCGGGTTTCACATGCCACCAACTCCACATTCACAGGCAACTTCAGCGCCACAGCCGTTTTCAGATAGCCCTCAATTCACAGGCTCTAGACGCAAATATTGGTGTGAGAGCTAATTCAATCAAGGAAACACTGCATGTTGGTGAAGGGCATATTGAAGAAGAATCAGCCGAGTGGTTCTTGTGGGAGAACAACTCCATTTGGCTCACTAACTTCACACATCATCAGGCTTCCAAGCAGCTCTCAAGGAAACTCAGTTTTCACACTCTATGCTTAGTGCCCTTTGTGTGCCTAGGACTGAAATGAACCTGGTAGAGCATCCCACACAAACGAATGCTCCACATGCGGGTTTCACATGCCACCAAATCCACATTCACAGGCAACTTCACCGCCACAGACGTTTTCAGATAGCCCTCAATTCACAGGCTCTAGACGCAAAGATTGGTGTGAGAGCTAATTCAATCAAGGAAACACTGCATGTTGGTGAAGGGCATATTGAAGAAGAATCAGCCGAGTGGTTCTTGTGGGAGAACAACTCCATTTGCCTCACTAACTTCACACACCATCAGGCTTCCAAGCAACTCTCAAGGAAACTCAATTTTCACATTCTACGCTTAGTGCCCTTTAAGTGCCTAGGACTGAAATGAAGCTTGGTGAGCATCCCACACAAACGAATGCTCCACATGAGGGTTTCACATGCCACCAACTCCACATTCACAGGCAACTTCAGCGCCACAGCCGTTTTCAGATAGCCCTCAATGCAAAGGCTCTAGACGCAAATATTGGTGTGAGAGCTAATTCAATCAAGGAAACACTGCATGTTGGTGAAGGGCATATTGAAGCAGAATCAGCCGAGTGGTTCTTGTGGGAGAACAACTCCATTTGGCTCACTAACTTCACACACCATCAGGCTTCCAAGCAGCTCTCAAGGAAACTCAGTTTTCACACTCTACGCTCAGTGCCCTTTGAGTGCATTATCTAGGAATGAACCTGGTAGAGCATCCCACACAAACGAATGCTCCACATACGGTTTTCACATGCCACCAACTCCACATTCACAGGCAACTTCAACGCCACAGCCGTTTTCAGATAGCCCTCAATTCACAGGCTCTAGACGCAAATATTGGTGTGAGAGCTAATTCAATCAAGAAACACTGCATGTTGGTGAAGGGCATATTGAAGAAGAATCAGCCGAGTGGTTCTTGTGGGAGAACAACTCCATTTGGCTCACTAACTTCACACATCATCAGGCTTCCAAGCAGCTCTCAAGGAAACTCAGTTTTCACACTCTATGCTTAGTGCCCTTTGTGTGCCTAGGACTGAAATGAAGCTTGGTGAGCATCCCACACAAATGAATTCTCCACATGCGGGTTTCACATGCCACCAACTCCACATTCACAGGCAACTTCAGCGCCACAGTCGTTTTCAGATAGCCTCAATGCAAAGGCTCTAGACGCAAATATTGGTGTGAGAGCTAATTCAATCAAGGAAACACTGCATGTTGGTGAAGGGCATATTGAAGAAGAATCAGCCGAGTGGTTCTTGTGGGAGAACAACTCCATTTGGCTCACTAACTTCACACACCATCAGGCTTCCAAGCAGCGCTCAAGGAAACTCAGTTTTCACACTCTATGCTTAGTGCCCTTTGAGTGCATTATCTAGGAATGAACCTGGTAGAGCATCCCACACAAACGAATGCTCCACATACGGGTTTCACATGCCACCAACTCCACATTCACAGGCAACTTCAGCGCCACAGCCGTTTTCAGATAGCCCTCAATGCAAATGCTCTAGACGCAAATATTGGTGTGAGAGCTAATTCAATCAAGGAAACACTGCATGTTGGTGAAGGGCATATTGAAGAAGAATCAGCCGAGTGGTTCTTGTGGGAGAACAACTCCATTTGGCTCACTAACTTCACACACCATCAGGCTTCCAAGCAGCTCTCAAGGAAACTCAGTTTTCACACTCTATGCTTAGTGCCCTTTGTGTGCCTAGGACTGAAATGCAGCTTGGTGAGCATCCCACACAAACGAATGCTCCACATGAGGGTTTCACATGCCACCAACTCCACATTCACAGGCAACTTCAGCGCCACAGCCGTTTTCAGATAGAGCTCAATTCATAGGCTCTAGACGCAAATATTGGTGTGAGAGCTAATTCAATCAAGGAAACACTGCATGTTGGTGAAGGGCATATTGAAGAAGAATCAGCCGAGTGGTTCTTGTGGGAGAACAACTCCATTTGGCTCACTAACTTCACACACCATCAGGCCTTCCAAGCAGCTCTCAAGGAAACTCAGTTTTCCACTCTATGCTTAGTGCCTTTGTGTGCCTAGGACTGAAATGAAGCTTGGTGAGCATCCCACACAAACGAATGCTCCACATGCGGGTTTCACATGCCACCAACTCCACATTCACAGGCAACTTCAGCGCCACAGCTGTTTTCAGATAGCCCTCAATTCACAGGCTCTAGACGCAAATATTGGTGTGAGAGCTAATTCAATCAAGGAAACACTGCATGTTGGTGAAGGGCATATTGAAGAAGAATCAGCCGAGTGGTTCTTGTGGGAGAACAACTCCATTTGGCTCACTAACTTCACACACCATCAGGCTTCCAAGCAGCGCTCAAGGAAACTCAGTTTTCACACTCTATGCTTAGTGCCCATTGTGTGCCTAGGACTGAAATGAAGCTTGGTGAGCATCCCACACAAACGAATGCTCCACATGCGGGTTTCACATGCCACCAACTCCACATTCACAGGCAACTTCAGCGCCACAGCCGTTTTCAGATAGCCCTCAATGCAAAGGCTCTAGACGCAAATATTGGTGTGAGAGCTAATTCAATCAAGGAAACACTGCATGTTGGTGAAGGGCATATTGAAGAAGAATCAGCCGAGTGGTTCTTGTGGGAGAACAACTCCATTTGGCTCACTAACTTCACACACCATCAGGCTTCCAAGCAGCGCTCAAGGAAACTCAGTTTTCACACTCTACGCTTAGTGCCAATTGTGTGCCTAGGACTGAAATGAAGCTTGGCGAGCATCCCACACAAACGAATGCTCCACATGCGGGTTTCACATGCCACCAACTCCACATTCACAGGCAACTTCAACGCCACAGCCGTTTTCAGATAGCCCTCAATGCAAAGGCTCTAGACGCAAATATTGGTGTGAGAGCTAATTCAATCAAGGAAACACTGCATGTTGGTGAAGGGCATATTGAAGAAGAATCAGCCGAGTGGTTCTTGTGGGAGAACAACTCCATTTGGCTCACTAACTTCACACACCATCAGGCTTCCAAGCAGCTCTCAAGGAAACTCAGTTTTCACACTCTACGCTTAGTGCCGTTTGAGTGCCTATGACTGAAATGAAGCTTGGTGAGCATCCCACACAAACGAATGCTCCACATGCGGGTTTCACATGCCACCAACTCCACATTCACAGGCAACTTCAGCGCCACAGCCATTTTCAGATAGCCCTCAATGCAAAGGCTCTAGACGCAAATATTGGTGTGAGAGCTAATTCAATCAAGGAAACACTGCATGTTGGTGAAGGGCATATTGAAGAAGAATCAGCCGAGTGGTTCTTGTGGGAGAACAACTCCATTTGGCTCACTAACTTCACACACCATCAGGCTTCCAAGCAGCTCTCAAGGAAACTCAGTTTTCACACTCTACGCTCAGTGCCCTTTGAGTGCACTATCTAGGAATGAACCTGGTAGAGCATCCCACACAAACGAATGCTCCACATGCGGGTTTCACATGCCACCAACTCCACATTCACAGGCAACTTCAGTGCCACAGCCGTTTTCAGATAGCCCTCAATTCACAGGCTCTAGACGCAAATATTGGTGTGAGAGCTAATTCAATCAAGGAAACACTGCATGTGGTGAAGGGCATATTGAAGAAGAATCAGCCGAGTGGTTCTTGTGGGAGAACAACTCCATTTGGCTCACTAACTTCACACACCATCAGGCTTCCAAGCAGCTCTCAAGGAAACTCAGTTTTCACACTCTATGCTTAGTGCCCTTTGTGTGCCTAGGACTGAAATGAAGCTTGGTGAGCATCCCACACAAACGAATGCTCCACATGCGGGTTTCACATGCCACCAACTCCACATTCACAGGCAACTTCAGCGCCACAGCTGTTTTCAGATAGCCCTCAATTCACAGGCTCTAGACGCAAATATTGGTGTGAGAGCTAATTCAATCAAGGAAACACTGCGTGTTGGTGAAGGGCATATTGAAGAAGAATCAGCCGAGTGGTTCTTGTGGGAGAACAACTCCATTTGGCTCACTAACTTCACACACCATCAGGCTTCCAAGCAGCTCTCAAGGAAACTCAGTTTTCACACTCTATGCTTAGTGCCCATTGTGTGCCTAGGACTGAAATGAAGCTTGGTGAGCATCCCACACAAACGAATGCTCCACATGCGGGTTTCACATGCCACCAACTCCACATTCACAGGCAACTTCAGCGCCACAGCCATTTTCAGATAGCCCTCAATGCAAAGGCTCTAGACGCAAATATTGGTGTGAGAGCTAATTCAATCAAGGAAACACTGCATGTTGGTGAAGGGCATATTGAAGAAGAATCAGCCGAGTGGTTCTTGTGGGAGAACAACTCCATTTGGCTCACTAACTTCACACACCATCAGGCTTCCAAGCAGCTCTCAAGGAAACTCAGTTTTCACACTCTATGCTTAGTGCCCTTTGTGTGCCTAGGACTGAAATGAAGCTTGGTGAGCATCCCACACAAACGAATGCTCCACATGCGGGTTTCACATGCCACCAACTCCACATTCACAGGCAACTTCAGCGCCACAGCTGTTTTCAGATAGCCCTCAATTCACAGGCTCTAGACGCAAATATTGGTGTGAGAGCTAATTCAATCAAGGAAACACTGCATGTTGGTGAAGGGCATATTGAAGAAGAA
Organism: Ochotona princeps; assembly: GCF_030435755.1. Classification (NCBI taxonomy): domain Eukaryota; kingdom Metazoa; phylum Chordata; class Mammalia; order Lagomorpha; family Ochotonidae; genus Ochotona; species Ochotona princeps. Next base: position 16,364 of record NW_026697156.1, on the reverse strand, counting down.
TCAGCCGAGTGGTTCTTGTGGGAGAACAACTCCATTTGGCTCACTAACTTCACACACCATCAGGCTTCCAAGCAGCTCTCAAGGAAACTCAGTTTTCACACTCTATGCTTAGTGCCCATTGTGTGCCTAGGACTGAAATGAAGCTTGGTGAGCATCCCACACAAACGAATGCTCCACATGCGGGTTTCACATGCCACCAACTCCACATTCACAGGCAACTTCAGCGCCACAGCCATTTTCAGATAGCCCTCAATGCAAAGGCTCTAGACGCAAATATTGGTGTGAGAGCTAATTCAATCAAGGAAACACTGCATGTTGGTGAAGGGCATATTGAAGAAGAATCAGCCGAGTGGTTCTTGTGGAGAACAACTCCATTTGGCTCACTAACTTCACACACCATCAGGCTTCCAAGCAGCTCTCAAGGAAACTCAGTTTTCACACTCTATGCTTAGTGCCCTTTGTGTGCCTAGGACTGAAATGAAGCTTGGTGAGCATCCCACACAAACGAATGCTCCACATGCGGGTTTCACATGCCACCAACTCCACATTCACAGGCAACTTCAGCGCCACAGCTGTTTTCAGATAGCCCTCAATTCACAGGCTCGAGACGCAAATATTGGTGTGAGAGCTAATTCAATCAAGGAAACACTGCATGTTGGTGAAGGGCATATTGAAGCAGAATCAGCCGAGTGGTTCTTGTGGGAGAACAACTCCATTTGGCTCACTAACTTCACACACCATCAGGCTTCCAAGCAGCTCTCAAGGAAACTCAGTTTTCACACTCTATGCTTAGTGCCCATTGTGTGCCTAGGACTGAAATGAAGCTTGGTGAGCATCCCACACAAACGAATGCTCCACATGCGGGTTTCACATGCCACCAACTCCACATTCACAGGCAACTTCAGCGCCACAGCCGTTTTCAGATAGCCCTCAATGCAAAGGCTCTAGACGCAAATATTGGTGTGAGAGCTAATTCAATCAAGGAAACACTGCATGTTGGTGAAGGGCATATTGAAGAAGAATCAGCCGAGTGGTTCTTGTGGGAGAACAACTCCATTTGGCTCACTAACTTCACACACCATCAGGCTTCCAAGCAGCGCTCAAGGAAACTCAGTTTTCACACTCTATGCTTAGTGCCCATTGTGTGCCTAGGACTGAAATGAAGCTTGGTGAGCATCCCACACAAACGAATGCTCCACATGCGGGTTTCACATGCCACCAACTCCACATTCACAGGCAACTTCAGCGCCACAGCCGTTTTCAGATAGCCCTCAATGCAAAGGCTCTAGACGCAAATATTGGTGTGAGAGCTAATTCAATCAAGGAAACACTGCATGTTGGTGAAGGGCATATTGAAGAAGAATCAGCCGAGTGGTTCTTGTGGGAGAACAACTCCATTTGGCTCACTAACTTCACACACCATCAGGCTTCCAAGCAGCTCTCAAGGAAACTCAGTTTTCACACTCTACGCTCAGTGCCCTTTGAGTGCACTACCTAGGAATGAACCTGGTAGAGCATCCCACACAAACGAATGCTCCACATGCGGGTTTCACATGCCACCAACTCCACATCACAGGCAACTTCAGCGCCACAGCAGTTTTCAGATAGCCCTCAATGCAAAGGCTCTAGACGCAAATATTGGTGTGAGAGCTAATTCAATCAAGGAAACACTGCATGTTGGTGAAGGGCATACTGAAGAAGAATCAGCCGAGTGGTTCTTGTGGAGAACAACTCCATTTGGCTCACCAACTTCACACACCATCAGGCTTCCAAGCAGCTCTCAAGGAAACTCAGTTTTAACACTCTATGCTTAGTGCCCTTTGTGTGCCTAGGACTGAACTGAAGCTTGGTGAGCATCCCACACAAACGAATGCTCCACATGCGGGTTTCACATGCCACCAACTCCACATTCACAGGCAACATCAGCTCCACAGCCATTTTCAGATAGCCCTCAATGCAAAGGCTCTAGACGCAAATATTGGTGTGAGAGCTAATTCAATCAAGGAAACACTGCATGTTGGTGAAGGGCATATTGAAGAAGAATCAGCCGAGTGGTTCTTGTGGAGAACAACTCCATTTGGCTCACTAACTTCACAGCACCATCAGGCTTCCAAGCAGCTCTCAAGGAAACTCAGTTTTCACACTCTATGCTTAGTGCCTTTGAGTGCATTATCTAGGAATGAACCTGGTAGAGCATCCCACACAAACGAATGCTCCACATGCGGGTTTCATATGCCACCAACTCCACATTCACAGGCAACTTCAGCGCCAAAGCCGTTTTCAGATAGCCCTCAATGCAAAGGCTCTAGACGCAAATATTGGTGTGAGAGCTAATTCAATCAAGGAAACACTGCATGTTGGTGAAGGGCATATTGAAGAAGAATCAGCCGAGTGGTTCTTGTGGGAGAACAACTCCATTTGCCTCACTAACTTCACACACCATCAGGCTTCCAAGCAGCTCTCAAGGAAACTCAGTTTTCACACTCTATGCTTAGTGCCCTTTGTGTCCCTAGGCTGAAATGAAGCTTGGTGAGCATCCCACACAAACGAATGCTCCACATGCGGGTTTCACATGCCACCAACTCCACATTCACAGGCAACTTCAGCGCCACAGCCATTTTCAGATAGCCCTCAATGCAAAGGCTCTAGACGCAAATATTGGTGTGAGAGCTAATTCAATCAAGGAAACACTGCATGTTGGTGAAGGGCATATTGAAGAAGAATCAGCCGAGTGGTTCTTGTGGAGAACAACTCCATTTGCCTCACTAACTTCACACACCATCAGGCTTCCAAGCAGCTCTCAAGGAAACTCAGTTTTCACACTCTACGCTCAGTGCCCTTTGAGTGCACTATCTAGCAATGAACCTGGTAGAGCATCCCACACAAACGAATGCTCCACATGCGGGTTTCACATGCCACCAACTCCACATTCACAGGCAACTTCAGTGCCACAGCCGTTTTCAGATAGCCCTCAATTCACAGGCTCTAGACGCAAATATTGGTGTGAGAGCTAATTCAATCAAGGAAACACTGCATGTTGGTGAAGGGCATATTGAAGAAGAATCAGCCGAGTGGTTCTTGTGGGAGAACAACTCCATTTGCCTCACTAACTTCACACACCATCAGGCTTCCAAGCAGCTCTCAAGGAAACTCAGTTTTCACGCTCTATGCTTAGTGCCCTTTGTGTGCCTAGGACTGAAATGAAGCTTGGTGAGCATCCCACACAAACGAATGCTCCACATGCGGGTTTCACATGCCACCAACTCCACATTCACAGGCAACTTCAGCGCCACAGCTGTTTTCAGATAGCCCTCAATGCAAAGGCTCTAGACGCAAATATTGGTGTGAGAGCTAATTCAATCAAGGAAACACTGCATGTTGGTGAAGGGCATATTGAAGAAGAATCAGCCGAGTGGTTCTTGTGGGAGAACAACTCCATTTGGCTCACTAACTTCACACACCATCAGGCTTCCAAGCAGCTCTCAAGGAAACTCAGTTTTCACACTCTATGCTTAGTGCCCTTTGTGTGCCTAGGACTGAAATGAAGCTTGGTGAGCATCCCACACAAACGAATGCTCCACATGCGGGTTTCACATGCCACCAACTCCACATTCACAGGCAACTTCAGCGCCACAGCTGTTTTCAGATAGCCCTCAATTCACAGGCTCTAGACGCAAATATTGGTGTGAGAGCTAATTCAATCAAGGAAACACTGCATGTTGGTGAAGGGCATATTGAAGAAGAATCAGCCGAGTGGTTCTTGTGGGAGAACAACTCCATTTGGCTCACTAACTTCACACACCATCAGGCTTCCAAGCAGCTCTCAAGGAAACTCAGTTTTCACACTCTATGCTTAGTGCCCTTTGTGTGCCTAGGACTGAAATGAAGCTTGGTGAGCATCCCACACAAACGAATGCTCCACATGCGGGTTTCACATGCCACCAACTCCACATTCACAGGCAACTTCAGCGCCACAGCCGTTTTCAGATAGCCCTCAATGCAAAGGCTCTAGACGCAAATATTGGTGTGAGAGCTAATTCAATCAAGGAAACACTGCATGTTGGTGAAGGGCATATTGAAGAAGAATCAGCCGAGTGGTTCTTGTGGGAGAACAACTCCATTTGCCTCACTAACTTCACACACCATCAGGCTTCCAAGCAGCGCTCAAGGAAACTCAGTTTTCACACTCTATGCTTAGTGCCCTTTGTGTGCCTAGGACTGAAATGAAGCTTGGTGAGCATCCCACACAAACGAATGCTCCACATGCGGGTTTCACATGCCACCAACTCCACATTCACAGGCAACTTCAGCGCCACAGCCGTTTTCAGATAGCCCTCAATGCAAAGGCTCTAGACGCAAATATTGGTGTGAGAGCTAATTCAATCAAGGAAACACTGCATGTTGGTGAAGGGCATATTGAAGAAGAATCAGCCGAGTGGTTCTTGTGGGAGAACAACTCCATTTGGCTCACTAACTTCACACACCATCAGGCTTCCAAGCAGCTCTCAAGGAAACTCAGTTTTCACACTCTACGCTCAGTGCCCTTTGAGTGCACTACCTAGGAATGAACCTGGTAGAGCATCCCACACAAACGAATGCTCCACATGCGGGTTTCACATGCCACCAACTCCACATTCACAGGCAACTTCAGCGCCACAGCAGTTTTCAGATAGCCCTCAATGCAAAGGCTCTAGACGCAAATATTGGTGTGAGAGCTAATTCAATCAAGGAAACACTGCATGTTGGTGAAGGGCATATTGAAGAAGAATCAGCCGAGTGGTTCTTGTGGGAGAACAACTCCATTTGCTCACTAACTTAACACACCATCAGGCTTCCAAGCAGCTCTCAAGGAAACTCAGTTTTCACACTCTATGCTTAGTGCCCTTTGTGTGCCTAGGACTGAAATGAAGCTTGGTGAGCATCCCACACAAACGAATGCTCCACATGCGGGTTTCACATGCCACCAACTCCACATTCACAGGCAACATCAGCGCCACAGCCAGTTTTCAGATAGCCCTCAATGCAAAGGCTCTAGACGCAAATATTGGTGTGAGAGCTAATTCAATCAAGGAAACACTGCATGTTGGTGAAGGGCATATTGAAGAAGAATCAGCCGAGTGGTTCTTGTGGGAGAACAACTCCATTTGGCTCACTAACTTCACACACCATCAGGCTTCCAAGCAGCTCTCAAGGAAACTCAGTTTTCACACTCTACGCTCAGTGCCCTTTGAGTGCACTACCTAGGAATGAACCTGGTAGAGCATCCCACACAAACGAATGCTCCACATGCGGGTTTCACATGCCACCAACTCCACATTCACAGGCAACTTCAGCGCCACAGCAGTTTTCAGATAGCCCTCAATGCAAAGGCTCTAGACGCAAATATTGGTGTGAGAGCTAATTCAATCAAGGAAACACTGCATGTTGGTGAAGGGCATACTGAAGAAGAATCAGCCGAGTGGTTCTTGTGGGAGAACAACTCCATTTGGCTCACTAACTTCACACACCATCAGGCTTCCAAGCAGCTCTCAAGGAAACTCAGTTTTCACACTCTATGCTTAGTGCCCTTTGTGTGCCTAGGACTGAAATGAAGCTTGGTGAGCATCCCACACAAACGAATGCTCCACATGCGGGTTTCACATGCCACCAACTCCACATTCACAGGCAACATCAGCGCCACAGCCTTTTCAGATAGCCCTCAATGCAAAGGCTCTAGACGCAAATATTGGTGTGAGAGCTAATTCAATCAAGGAAACACTGCATGTTGGTGAAGGGCATATTGAAGAAGAATCAGCCGAGTGGTTCTTGTGGGAGAACAACTCCATTTGGCTCACTAACTTCACACACCATCAGGCTTCCAAGCAGCTCTCAAGGAAACTCAGTTTTCACACTCTATGCTTAGTGCCCTTTGAGTGCATTATCTAGGAATGAACCTGGTAGAGCATCCCACACAAACGAATGCTCCACATGCGGGTTTCACATGCCACCAACTCCACATTCACAGGCAACTTCAGCGCCACGCCGTTTTCAGATAGCCCTCAATGCAAAGGCTCTAGACGCAAATATTGGTGTGAGAGCTAATTCAATCAAGGAAACACTGCATGTTGGTGAAGGGCATATTGAAGCAGAATCAGCCGAGTGGTTCTTGTGGGAGAACAACTCCATTTGCCTCACTAACTTCACACACCATCAGGCTTCCAAGCAGCTCTCAAGGAAACTCAGTTTTCACACTCTATGCTTAGTGCCCTTTGAGTGCATTACCTAGGAATGAACCTGGTAGAGCATCCCACACAACGATTGCTCCACATGCGGGTTTCACATGCCACCAACTCCACATTCACAGGCAATTTCAGCGCCACAGCCGTTTCAGATAGCCCTCAATGCAAAGGCTCTAGACGCAAATATTGGTGTGAGAGCTAATTCAATCAAGGAAACACTGCATGTTGGTGAAGGGCATATTGAAGAAGAATCAGCCGAGTGGTTCTTGTGGGAGAACAACTCCATTTGCCTCACTAACTTCACACACCATCAGGCTTCCAAGCAGCTCTCAAGGAAACTCAGTTTTCACACTCTACGCTCAGTGCCCTTTGAGTGCATTATCTAGGAATGAACCTGGTAGAGCATCCCACACAAACGAATGCTCCACATGCGGGTTTCACATGCCACCAACTCCACATTCACAGGCAACTTCAGCGCCACAGCCATTTTCAGATAGCCCTCAATGCAAAGGCTCTAGACGCAAATATTGGTGTGAGAGCTAATTCAATCAAGGAAACACTGCATGTTGGTGAAGGGCATATTGAAGAAGAATCAGCCGAGTGGTTCTTGTGGGAGAACAACTCCATTTGGCTCACTAACTTCACACACCATCAGGCTTCCAAGCAGCTCTCAAGGAAACTCAGTTTTCACACTCTACGCTTAGTGCCCTTTGAGTGCCTAGGACTGAATGAAGCTTGGTGAGCATCCCACACAAACGAATGCTCCACATGCGGGTTTCACATGCCACCAACTCCACATTCACAGGCAACTTCAGCGCCACAGCCGTTTTCAGATAGCCCTCAATGCAAAGGCTCTAGACGCAAATATTGGTGTGAGAGCTAATTCAATCAAGGAAACACTGCATGTTGGTGAAGGGCATATTGAAGAAGAATCAGCCGAGTGGTTCTTGTGGGAGAACAACTCCATTTGGCTCACTAACTTCACACACCATCAGGCTTCCAAGCAGCTCTCAAGGAAACTCAGTTTTCACACTCTATGCTTAGTGCCCTTTGTGTGCCTAGGACTGAACTGAAGCTTGGTGAGCATCCCACACAAACGAATGCTCCACATGCGGGTTTCACATGCCACCAACTCCACATTCACAGGCAACTTCAGCGCCACAGCCGTTTTCAGAGAGCCTTCAATGCAAAGGCTCTAGACGCAAATATTGGTGTGAGAGCTAATTTAATCAAGGAAACACTGCATGTTGGTGAAGGGCATATTGAAGAAGAATCAGCCGAGTGGTTCTTGTACGAGAAGAACTCCATTTGGCTCACTAACTTCACACACCATCAGGCTTCCAAGCAGCTCTCAAGGGAACTCAGTTTTCACACTCTATGCTTAGTGCCCTTTGTGTGCCTAGGACTGAAATGAAGCTTGGTGAGCATCCCACACAAACGAATGCTCCACATGCGGGTTTCACATGCCACCAACTCCACATTCACAGGCAACTTCAGCGCCACAGCCGTTTTCAGATAGCCCTCAATGCAAAGGCTCTAGACGCAAATATTGGTGTGAGAGCTAATTCAATCAAGGAAACACTGCATGTTGGTGAAGGGCATATTGAAGAAGAATCAGCCGAGTGGTTCTTGTGGGAGAACAACTCCATTTGGCTCACTAACTTCACACACCATCAGGCTTCCAAGCAGCGCTCAAGGAAACTCAGTTTTCACACTCTATGCTTAGTGCCCATTGTGTGCCTAGGACTGAAATGAAGCTTGGTGAGCATCCCACGACAAACGAATGCTCCACATGCGGGTTTCACATGCCACCAACTCCACATTCACAGGCAACTTCAGCGCCACAGCCGTTTTCAGATAGCCCTCAATGCAAAGGCTCTAGACGCAAATATTGGTGTGAGAGCTAATTCAATCAAGGAAACACTGCATGTTGGTGAAGGGCATATTGAAGAAGAATCAGCCGAGTGGTTGTTGTGGGAGAACAACTCCATTTGGCTCACTAACTTCACACACCATCAGGCTTCCAAGCAGCTCTCAAGGAAACTCAGTTTTCACACTCTACGCTTAGTGCCCTTTGAGTGCCAAGGACTGAAATGAAGCTTGGTGAGCATGCCACACAAACGAATGCTCCACATGCGGGTTTCACATGCCACCAACTCCACATTCACAGGCAACTTCAGCGCCACAGCCATTTTCAGATAGCCCTCAATGCAAAGGCTCTAGATGCAAATATTGGTGTGAGAGCTAATTCAATCAAGGAAACACTGCATGTTGGTGAAGGGCATATTGAAGAAGAATCAGCCGAGTGGTTCTTGTGGGAGAACAACTCCATTTGCCTCACTAACTTCACACACCATCAGGCTTCCAAGCAGCTCTCAAGGAAACTCAGTTTTCACACTCTATGCTTAGTGCCCTTTGAGTGCATTATCTAGGAATGAACCTGGTAGAGCATCCCACACAAACGAATGCTCCACATGCGGATTTCCCATGCCACCAACTCCACATTCACAGGCAACTTCAGCGCCACAGCCGTTTTCAGATAGCCTTCAATGCAAAGGCTCTAGACGCAAATATTGGTGTGAGAGCTAATTCAATCAAGGAAACACTGCATGTTGGTGAAGGGCATATTGAAGAAGAATCAGCCGAGTGGTTCTTGTGGGAGAACAACTCCATTTGGCTCACTAACTTCACACACCATCAGGCTTCCAAGCAGCTCTCAAGGAAACTCAGTTTTCACACTCTACGCTCAGTGCCCTTTGAGTGCATTATCTAGGAATGAACCTGGTAGAGCATCCCACACAAACGAATGCTCCACATGCGGGTTTCACATGCCACCAACTCCACATTCACAGGCAACGTAAGCGCCACAGCCGTTTTCAGATAGCCCTCAATGCAAAGGCTCTAGACGCAAATATTGGTGTGAGAGCTAATTCAATCAAGGAAACACTGCATGTTGGTGAAGGGCATATTGAAGAAGAATCAGCCGAGTGGTTCTTGTGGGAGAACAACTCCATTTGGCTCACTAACTTCACACACCATCAGCTTCCAAGCAGCGCTCAAGGAAACTCAGTTTTCACACTCTATGCTTAGTGCCCATTGTGTGCCTAGGACTGAAATGAAGCTTGGTGAGCATCCCACACAAACGAATGCTCCACATGCGGGTTTCACATGCCACCAACTCCACATTCACAGGCAACTTCAGCGCCACAGCCGTTTTCAGATAGCCCTCAATGCAAAGGCTCTAGACGCAAATATTGGTGTGAGAGCTAATTCAATCAAGGAAACACTGCATGTTGGTGAAGGGCATATTGAAGAAGAATCAGCCGAGTGGTTCTTGTGGAGAACAACTCCATTTGGCTCACTAACTTCACACACCATCAGGCTTCCAAGCAGCTCTCAAGGAAACTCAGTTTTCACACTCTACGCTTAGTGCCGTTTGAGTGCCTATGACTGAAATGAAGCTTGGTGAGCATGCCACACAAACGAATGCTCCACATGCGGGTTTCACATGCCACCAACTCCACATTCACAGGCAACTTCAGCGCCACAGCCATTTTCAGATAGCCCTCAATGCAAAGGCTCTAGATGCAAATATTGTGTGAGAGCTAATTCAATCAAGGAAACACTGCATGTTGGTGAAGGGCATATTGAAGAAGAATCAGCCGAGTGGTTCTTGTGGGAGAACAACTCCATTTGCCTCACTAACTTCACACACCATCAGGCTTCAAACAGCTCTCAAGGAAACTCAGTTTTCACACTCTATGCTTAGTGCCCTTTGAGTGCATTATTTAGGAATGAACCTGGTAGAGCATCCCACACAAACGAATGCTCCACATGCGGGTTTCACATGCCACCAACTCCACATTCACAGGCAACTTCAGCGCCACAGCCGTTTTCAGATAGCCTTCAATGCAAAGGCTCTAGACGCAAATATTGGTGTGAGAGCTAATTCAATCAAGGAAACACTGCATGTTGGTGAAGGGCATATTGAAGAAGAATCAGCCGAGTGGTTCTTGTGGGAGAACAACTCCATTTGCCTCACTAACTTCACACACCATCAGGCTTCCAAACAGCTCTCAAGGAAACTCAGTTTTCACACTCTATGCTTAGTGCCCTTTGAGTGCATTATTTAGGAATGAACCTGGTAGAGCATCCCACACAAACGAATGCTCCACATGCGGATTTCACATGCCACCAACTCCACATTCACAGGCAACTTCAGCGCCACAGCCGTTTTCAGATAGCCTTCAATGCAAAGGCTCTAGACGCAAATATTGGTGTGAGAGCTAATTCAATCAAGGAAACACTGCATGTTGGTGAAGGGCATATTGAAGAAGAATCAGCCGAGTGGTTCTTGTGGGAGAACAACTCCATTTGCCTCACTAACTTCACACACCATCAGGCTTCCAAGCAGCTCTCAAGGAAACTCAGTTTTCACACTCTACGCTCAGTGCCCTTTGAGTGCATTATCTAGGAATGAACCTGGTAGAGCATCCCACACAAACGAATGCTCCACATGCGGGTTTCACATGCCACCAACTCCACATTCACAGGCAACTTCAGCGCCACAGCCGTTTTCAGATAGCCCTCAATGCAAAGGCGGTAGACGCAAATATTGGTGTGAGAGCTAATTCAATCAAGGAAACACTGCATGTTGGTGAAGGGCATATTGAAGAAGAATCAGCCGAGTGGTTCTTGTGGGAGAACAACTCCATTTGGCTCACTAACTTCACACACCATCAGGCTTCCAAGCAGCTCTCAAGGAACTCAGTTTTCACACTCTATGCTTAGTGCCCTTTGTGTGCCTAGGACTGAAATGAAGCTTGGTGAGCATCCCACACAAACGAATGCTCCACATGCGGGTTTCACATGCCACCAACTCCACATTCACAGGCAACATCAGCTCCACAGCCATTTTCAGATAGCCCTCAATGCAAAGGCTCTAGACGCAAATATTGGTGTGAGAGCTAATTCAATCAAGGAAACACTGCATGTTGGTGAAGGGCATATTGAAGAAGAATCAGCCGAGTGGTTCTTGTGGGAGAACAACTCCATTTGGCTCACTAACTTCACACACCATCAGGCTTCCAAGCAGCTCTCAAGGAAACTCAGTTTTCACACTCTATGCTTAGTGCCCTTTGAGTGCATTATCTAGGAATGAACCTGGTAGAGCATCCCACACAAACGAATGCTCCACATGCGGGTTTCACATGCCACCAACTCCACATTCACAGGCAACATCAGCTCCACAGCCATTTTCAGATAGCCCTCAATGCAAAGGCTCTAGACGCAAATATTGGTGTGAGAGCTAATTCAATCAAGGAAACACTGCATGTTGGTGAAGGGCATATTGAAGAAGAATCAGCCGAGTGGTTCTTGTGGGAGAACAACTCCATTGGCTCACTAACTTCACACACCATCAGGCTTCCAAGCAGCGCTCAAGGAAACTCAGTTTTCACACTCTATGCTTAGTGCCCTTTGTGTGCCTAGGACTGAAATGAAGCTTGGTGAGCATCCCACACAAACGAATGCTCCACATGCGGGTTTCACATGCCACCAACTCCACATTCACAGGCAACTTCAGCGCCACAGCCGTTTTCAGATAGCCCTCAATGCAAAGGCTCTAGACGCAAATATTGGTGTGAAAGCTAATTCAATCAAGGAAACACTGCATGTTGGTGAAGGGCATATTGAAGAAGAATCAGCCGAGTGGTTCTTGTGGGAGAACAACTCCATTTGGCTCACTAACTTCACACACCATCAGGCTTCCAAGCAGCTCTCAAGGAAACTCAGTTTTCACACTCTACGCTCAGTGCCCTTTGAGTGCATTATCTAGGAATGAATCTTGTAGAGCATCCCACACAAACGAATGCTCCACATGCGGGTTTCACATGCCACCAACTCCACATTCACAGGCAACTTCAGCGCCACAGCCGTTTTCAGATAGCCCTCAATGCAAAGGATCTAGAACCAAATATTGGTGTGAGAGCTAATTCAATCAAGGAAACACTGCATGTTGGTGAAGGGCATATTGAAGAAGAATCAGCCGAGTGGTTCTTGTGGGAGAACAACTCCATTTGGCTCACTAACTTCACACACCATCAGGCTTCCAAGCAGCGCTCAAGGAAACTCAGTTTTCACACTCTATGCTTTGTGCCTTTTGAGTGCATTATCTAGGAATGAACCTGGTAGAGCATCCCACACAAACGAATGCTCCACATGCGGGTTTCACATGCCACCAACTCCACATTCACAGGCAACTTCAGCGCCAAAGCCGTTTTCAGATAGCCCTCAATGCAAAGGATCTAGACGCAAATATTGGTGTGAGAGCTAATTCAATCAAGGAAACACTGCATGTTGGTGAAGGGCATATTGAAGAAGAATCAGCCGAGTGGTTCTTGTGGGACAATAACTCCATTTGGCTCACTAACTTCACACACCATCAGGCTTCCAAGCAGCTCTCAAGGAAACTCAGTTTTCACACTCTATGCTTAGTGCCCTTTGTGTCCCTAGGGCTGAAATGAAGCTTGGTGAGCATCCCACACAAACGAATGCTCCACATGCGGGTTTCACATGCCACCAACTCCACACTCAGAGGCAACGTCAGCGGCACAGCCGTTTTCAGATAGCCCTCAATGCAAAGGCTCTAGACGCAAATATTGGTGTGAGAGCTAATTCAATCAAGGAAACACTGCATGTTGGTGAAGGGCATATTGAAGAAGAATCAGCCGAGTGGTTCTTGTGGGAGAACAACTCCATTTGGCTCACTAACTTCACACACCATCAGGCTTCCAAGCAGCTCTCAAGGAAACTCAGTTTTCACGCTCTATGCTTAGTGCCCTTTGTGTGCCTAGGACTGAAATGAAGCTCTGTGAGCATCCCACACAAACGAATGCTCCACATGCGGGTTTCACATGACACCAAATCCACATTCAGAGGCAACGTCAGCGGCACAGCCGTTTTCAGATAGCCCTCAATGCAAAGGCTCTAGACGCAAATATTGGTGTGAGAGCTAATTCAATCAAGGAAACACTGCATGTTGGTGAAGGGCATATTGAAGAAGAATCAGCCGAGTGGTTCTTGTGGGAGAACAACTCCATTTGCCTCACTAACTTCACACACCATCAGGCTTCCAAGCAGCTCTCAAGGAAACTCAGTTTTCACACTCTACGCTCAGTGCCCTTTGAGTGCACTATCTAGGAATGAACCTGGTAGAGCATCCCACACAAACGAATGCTCCACATGCGGGTTTCACATGCCACCAACTCCACATTCACAGGCAACTTCAGTGCCACAGCCGTTTTCAGATAGCCCTCAATTCACAGGCTCTAGACGCAAATATTGGTGTGAGAGCTAATTCAATCAAGGAAACACTGCATGTTGGTGAAGGGCATATTGAAGAAGAATCAGCCGAGTGTTCTTGTGGGAGAACAACTCCATTTGGCTCACTAACTTCACACACCATCAGGCTTCCAAGCAGCTCTCAAGGAAACTCAGTTTTCACACTCTATGCTTAGTGCCCTTTGTGTGCCTAGGACTGAAATGAAGCTTGGTGAGCATCCCACACAAACGAATGCTCCACATGCGGGTTTCACATGCCACCAACTCCACATTCACAGGCAACTTCAGCGCCACAGCTGTTTTCAGATAGCCCTCAATTCACAGGCTCTAGACGCAAATATTGGTGTGAGAGCTAATTCAATCAAGGAAACACTGCATGTTGGTGAAGGGCATATTGAAGAAGAATCAGCCGAGTGGTTCTTGTGGGAGAACAACTCCATTTGGCTCACTAACTTCACACACCATCAGGCTTCCAAGCAGCTCTCAAGGAAACTCAGTTTTCACACTCTATGCTTAGTGCCCATTGTGTGCCTAGGACTGAAATGAAGCTTGGTGAGCATCCCACACAAACGAATGCTCCACATGCGGGTTTCACATGCCACCAACTCCACATTCACAGGCAATGTCAGCGCCACAGAAATTGTCAGATAGCCCTCAATGCAAAGGCTCTAGATGCAAATATTGGTGTGAGAGCTAACTCAATCAAGGAAACACTGCATGTTGGTGAAGGGCATATTGAAGAAGAATCAGCCGAGTGGTTCTTGTGGGAGAACAACTCCATTTGGCTCACTAACTTCACACACCATCAGGCTTCCAAGCAGCGCTCAAGGAAACTCAGTTTTCACACTCTATGCTTAGTGCCCTTTGTGTGCCTAGGACTGAAATGAAGCTTGGTGAGCATCCCACACAAACGAATGCTCCACATGCAGGTTTCACATGCCACCAACTCCACATTCACAGGCAACTTCAGCGCCACAGCCGTTTTCAGATAGCCCTCAATGCAAAGGCTCTAGACGCAAATATTGGTGTGAAAGCTAATTCAATCAAGGAAACACTGCATGTTGGTGAAGGGCATATTGAAGAAGAATCAGCCGAGTGGTTCTTGTGGGAGAACAACTCCATTTGGCTCACTAACTTCACACACCATCAGGCTTCCAAGCAGCTCTCAAGGAAACTCAGTTTTCACACTCTACGCTCAGTGCCCTTTGAGTGCATTATCTAGGAATGAACCTTGTAGAGCATCCCACACAAACGAATGCTCCACATGCGGGTTTCACATGCCACCAACTCCACATTCACAGGCAACTTCAGCGCCACAGCCGTTTTCAGATAGCCCTCAATGCAAAGGATCTAGAACCAAATATTGGTGTGAGAGCTAATTCAATCAAGGAAACACTGCATGTTGGTGAAGGGCATATTGAAGAAGAATCAGCCGAGTGGTTCTTGTGGGAGAACAACTCCATTTGGCTCACTAACTTCACACACCATCAGGCTTCCAAGCAGCGCTCAAGGAAACTCAGTTTTCACACTCTATGCTTTGTGCCTTTTGAGTGCATTATCTAGGAATGAACCTGGTAGAGCATCCCACACAAACGAATGCTCCACATGCGGGTTTCACATGCCACCAACTCCACATTCACAGGCAACTTCAGCGCCAAAGCCGTTTTCAGATAGCCCTCAATGCAAAGGATCTAGACGCAAATATTGGTGTGAGAGCTAATTCAATCAAGGAAACACTGCATGTTGGTGAAGGGCATATTGAAGAAGAATCAGCCGAGTGGTTCTTGTGGGACAATAACTCCATTTGGCTCACTAACTTCACACACCATCAGGCTTCCAAGCAGCTCTCAAGGAAACTCAGTTTTCACACTCTATGCTTAGTGCCCTTTGTGTCCCTAGGGCTGAAATGAAGCTTGGTGAGCATCCCACACAAACGAATGCTCCACATGCGGGTTTCACATGCCACCAACTCCACACTCAGAGGCAACGTCAGCGGCACAGCCGTTTTCAGATAGCCCTCAATGCAAAGGCTCTAGACGCAAATATTGGTGTGAGAGCTAATTCAATCAAGGAAACACTGCATGTTGGTGAAGGGCATATTGAAGAAGAATCAGCCGAGTGGTTCTTGTGGGAGAACAACTCCATTTGGCTCACTAACTTCACACACCATCAGGCTTCCAAGCAGCTCTCAAGGAAACTCAGTTTTCACGCTCTATGCTTAGTGCCCTTTGTGTGCCTAGGACTGAAATGAAGCTTGGTGAGCATCCCACACAAACGAATGCTCCACATGCGGGTTTCACATGACACCAAATCCACACTCAGAGGCAACGTCAGCGGCACAGCCGTTTTCAGATAGCCCTCAATGCAAAGGCTCTAGACGCAAATATTGGTGTGAGAGCTAATTCAATCAAGGAAACACTGCATGTTGGTGAAGGGCATATTGAAGAAGAATCAGCCGAGTGGTTCTTGTGGGAGAACAACTCCATTTGCCTCACTAACTTCACACACCATCAGGCTTCCAAGCAGCTCTCAAGGAAACTCAGTTTTCACACTCTACGCTCAGTGCCCTTTGAGTGCACTATCTAGGAATGAACCTGGTAGAGCATCCACACAAACGAATGCTCCACATGCGGGTTTCACATGCCACCAACTCCACATTCACAGGCAACTTCAGCGCCACAGCCGTTTTCAGATAGCCCTCAATGCAAAGGCTCTAGACGCAAATATTGGTGTGAGAGCTAATTCAATCAAGGAAACACTGCATGTTGGTGAAGGGCATATTGAAGAAGATCAGCCGAGTGGTTA
>NW_026697155.1:0-52521 GCF_030435755.1 Ochotona princeps | reverse complement strand
TATTCAATCAAGGAAACACTGCATGTTGGTGAAGGGCATATTGAAGAAGAATCAGCCGAGTGGTTCTTGTGGGAGAACAACTCCATTTGGCTCACTAACGTCACACACCATCAGGCTTCCAAGCAGCTCTCAAGGAAACTCAGTTTTCACACTCTATGCTTAGTGCCCTTTGAGTGCCTAGGGACTAAAATGAAGCTTGGTGAGCATCCCACACAAACGAATGCTCCACATGCGGGTTTCACATGCCACCAACTCCACATTCACAGGCAACTTCAGCTCCACAGCCGTTTTCAGATAGCCCTCAATGCAGAGGCTCTAGACGCAAATATTGGTGTGAGAGCTAATTCAATCAAGGAAACACTGCATGTTGGTGAAGGGCATATTGAAGAAGAATCAGCCGAGTGGTTCTTGTGGGAGAACAACACCATTTGGCTCACTAACTTCACACACCATCAGGCTTCCAAGCAGCTCTCAAGGAAACTCAGTTTTCACACTCTATGCTTAGTGCCCTTTGAGTGCATTATCTAGGAATGAACCTGGTAGAGCATCCCACACAAACGAATGCTCCACATGCGGGTTTCACATGCCACCAACTCCACATTCACAGGCAACTTCAGCGCCACAGCCGTTTTCAGCTAGCCCTCAATGCAAAGGCTCTAGACGCAAATATTGGTGTGAGAGCTAATTCAATCAAGGAAACACTGCATGTTGGTGAAGGGCATATTGAAGAAGAATCAGCCGAGTGGTTCTTGTGGGAGAACAACACCATTTGGCTCACTAACTTCACACACCATCAGGCTTCCAAGCAGCTCTCAAGGAAACTCAGTTTTCACACTCTATGCTTAGTGCCCTTTGAGTGCATTATCTAGGAATGAACCTGGTAGAGCATCCCACACAAACGAATGCTCCACATGCGGTTTCACATGCCACCAACTCCACATTCACAGGCAACTTCAGCGCCACAGACGTTTGCAGATAGCCCTCAATGCAAAGGCTCTAGACGCAAATATTGGTGTGAGAGCTAATTCAATCAAGGAAACACTGCATGTTGGTGAAGGGCATATTGAAGAAGAATCAGCCGAGTGGTTCTTGTGGGAGAACAACACCATTTGGCTCACTAACTTCACACACCATCAGGCTTCCAAGCAGCTCTCAAGGAAACTCAGTTTCACACTCTATGCTTAGTGCCCTTTGAGTGCATTATCTAGGAATGAACCTGGTAGAGCATCCCACACAAACGAATGCTCCACATGCGGGTTTCACATGCACCAACTCCACATTCACAGGCAACTTCAGCGCCACAGCCGTTTTCAGATAGCCCTCAATGCAAAGGCTCTAGACGCAAATATTGGTGTGAGAGCTAATTCAATCAAGGAAACACTGCATGTTGGTGAAGGGCATATTGAAGAAGAATCAGCCGAGTGGTTCTTGTGGGAGAACAACTCCATTTGGCTCACTAACGTCACACACCATCAGGCTTCCAAGCAGCTCTCAAGGAAACTCAGTTTTCACACTCTATGCTTAGTGCCCTTTGAGTGCCTAGGACTAAAATGAAGCTTGGTGAGCATCCCACACAAACGAATGCTCCACATGCGGGTTTCAAATGCCACCAACTCCACATTCACAGGCAACTTCAGCTCCACAGCCGTTTTCAGATAGCCCTCAATGCAGAGGCTCTAGACGCAAATATTGGTGTGAGAGCTAATTCAATCAAGGGAAACACTGCATGTTGGTGAAGGGCATATTGAAGAAGAATCAGCCGAGTGGGTTCTTGTGGGAGAACAACTCCATTTGGCTCACTAACTTCACACACCATCAGGCTTCCAAGCAGCTCTCAAGGAAACTCAGTTTTCACACTCTATGCTTAGTGCCCTTTGAGTGCATTATCTAGGAATGAACCTGGTAGAGCATCCCACACAAACGAATGCTCCACATGCGGGTTTCACATGCCACCAACTCCACATTCACAGGCAACTTCAGCGCCACAGCCGTTTTCAGATAGCCCTCAATGCAAAGGCTCTAGACGCAAATATTGGTGTGAGAGCTAATTCAATCAAGGAAACACTGCATGTTGGTGAAGGGCATATTGAAGAAGAATCAGCCGAGTGGTTCTTGTGGGAGAACAACACCATTTGGCTCACTAACTTCACACACCATCAGGCTTCCAAGCAGCTCTCAAGGAAACTCAGTTTTTACACTCTATGCTTAGTGCCTTTGAGTGCATTATCTAGGAATGAACCTGGTAGAGCATCCCACACAAACGAATGCTCCACATGCGGGTTTCACATGCCACCAACTCCACATTCACAGGCAACTTCAGGGCCAAAGCCACTTTCAGATAGCCCTCAATGCAAAGGCTCTAGACGCAAATATTGTGTGAGAGCTAATTCAATCAAGGAAACACTGCATGTTGGTGAAGGCATATTGAAGAAGAATCAGCCGAGTGGTTCTTGTGGGAGAACAACTCCATTTGGCTCACTAACTTCACACACCATCAGCTTCCAAGCAGCTCTCAAGGAAACTCAGTTTTCACACTCTGTGCTTAGTGCCCTCTGAGTGCTAGGACTGAAATTAAGCATCTTGAGCATCCCACACAAACGAATGCTACACATGCGGGTTTCACATGCCACAACTCCACATTCACAGGCAACTTCAGCGCCACAGACGTTTGCAGATAGCCCTCAATGCAAAGCTCTAGACGCAAATATTGGTGTGAGAGCTAATTCAATCAAGGAAACACTGCATGTTGGTGAAGGGCATATTGAAGAAGAATCAGCCGAGTGGTTCTTGTGGGAGATCAACTCCATTTGGCTCACTAACTTCACACACCATCAGGCTTCCAAGCAGCTCTCAAGGAAACTCAGTTTTCACACTCTATGCTTAGTGCCCTTTGAGTGCCTAGGACTGAAATGAAGCTTGGTGAGCATCCCACACAAACGAATGCTCCACATGCGGGTTTCACATGCCACCAACTCCACATTCACAGCAACTTCAGCGCCACAGCCGTTTGCAGATAGCCCTCAATGCAAAGGCTCTAGACGCAAATATTGGTGTGAGAGCTAATTCAATCAAGGAAACACTGCATGTTGGTGAAGGGCATATTGAAGAAGAATCAGCCGAGTGGTTCTTGTGGAGAACAACTCCATATGGCTCACTAACTTCACACACCATCAGGCTTCCAAGCAGCTCTCAAGGAAACTCAGTTTTCACACTCTATGCTTAGTGCCCTTTGAGTGCATTATCTAGAATGAACCTGGTAGAGCATCCCACACAAACGAATGCTCCACATGCGGGTTTCACATGCCACCATCTCCACATTCACAGGCAACTTCAGCACCACAGCCGTTTGCAGATAGCCCTCAATGCAAAGGCTCTAGACGCAAATATTGGTGTGAGAGCTAATTCATCAAGGAAACACTGCATGTTGGTGAAGGGCATATTGAAGAAGAATCAGCCGAGTGGTTCTTGTGGAGAACAACTCCATTTGGCTCACTAACGTCACACACATCAGGTTTCCAAGCAGCTCTCAAGGAAACTCAGTTTTCACACTCTATGCTTAGTGCCCTTTGAGTGCCTAGGACTGAAATGAAGCTTGTGAGCATCCCACACAAACGAATACTCCACATGCGGGTTTCACATGCCACCAACTCCACATTCACAGGCAACTTCAGCGCCACAGCCGTTTTCAGATAGCCCTCAATGCAAAGGCTCTAGACGCAAATATTGATGTGAGAGCTCATTCAATCAAGGAAACACTGCATGTTGGTGAAGGGCATATTGAAGAAGAATCAGCCGAGTGGTTCTTGTGGGAGAACAACACCATTTGGCTCACTAACTTCACACACCATCAGGCTTCAAGCAGCTCTCAAGGAAACTCAGTTTTCACACTCTATGCTTAGTGCCCTTTGAGTGCATTATCTAGGAATGAACCTGGTAGAGCATCCCACACAAACGAATGCTCCACATGCGGGTTTCACATGCCACCAACTCCACATTCACAGGCAACTTCAGCGCCAAAACCACTTTCAGATAGCCCTCAATGCAAAGGCTCTAGACGCAAATATTGGTGTGAGAGCTAATTCAATCAAGGAAACACTGCATGTTGGTGAAGGGGCATATTGAAGAAGAATCAGCCGAGTGGTTCTTGTGGGAGAACAACTCCATTTGGCTCACTAACTTCACACACCATCAGGCTTCCAGCAGCTCTCAAGGAACTCAGTTTTCACACTCTATGCTTAGTGCCCTTTGAGTGCATTATCTAGGAATGAACCTGGTAGAGCATCCCACACAAACGAATGCTCCACATGCGGGTTTCACATGCCACCAACTCCACATTCACAGGCAACTTCAGCGCCACAGACGTTTGCAGATAGCCCTCAATGCAAAGGCTCTAGACGCAAATATTGGTGTGAGAGCTAATTCAATCAAGGAAACACTGCATGTTGGTGAAGGGCATATTGAAGAAGAATCAGCCGAGTGGTTCTTGTGGGAGAACAACACCATTTGGCTCACTAACTTCACACACCATCAGGCTTCCAAGCAGCTCTCAAGGAAACTCAGTTTTCACACTCTATGCTTAGTGCCCTTTGAGTGCATTATCTAGGAATGAACCTGGTAGAGCATCCCACACAAACGAATACTCCACATGCGGGTTTCACATGCCACCAACTCCACATTCACAGGCAACTTCAGCGCCACAGCCGTTTTCAGATAGCCCTCAATGCAAAGGCTCTAGACGCAAATATTGGTGTGAGAGCTAATTCAATCAAGGAAACACTGCATGTTGGTGAAGGGCATATGAAGAAGAATCAGCCGAGTGGTTCTTGTGGGAGAACAACTCCATTTGGCTCACTAACGTCACACACCATCAGGCTTCCAAGCAGCTCTCAAGGAACTCAGTTTTCACACTCTATGCTTAGTGCCCTTTGAGTGCCTAGGACTAAAATGAAGCTTGGTGAGCATCCCACACAAACGAATGCTCCACATGCGGGTTTCAAATGCCACCAACTCCACATTCACAGGCAACTTCAGCTCCACAGCCGTTTTCAGATAGCCCTCAATGCAGAGGCTCTAGACGCAAATATTGGTGTGAGAGCTAATTCAATCAAGGAAACACTGCATGTTGGTGAAGGGCATATTGAAGAAGAATCAGCCGAGTGGTTCTTGTGGGAGAACAACTCCATTTGGCTCACTAACTTCACACACCATCAGGCTTCCAAGCAGCTCTCAAGGAAACTCAGTTTTCACACTCTATGCTTAGTGCCCTTTGAGTGCCTAGGACTGAAATGAAGCTGGTGAGCATCCCACACAAACGAATGCTCCACATGCGGGTTTCACATGCCACCAACTCCACATTCACAGGCAACTCAGCGCCACAGCCGTTTTCAGATAGCCCTCAATGCAAAGGCTCTAGACGCAAATATTGGTGTGAGAGCTTAATTCAATCAAGGAAACACTGCATGTTGGTGAAGGGCATATTGAAGAAGAATCAGCCGAGTGGTTCTTGTGGGAGAACAACTCCATTTGGCTCACTAACTTCACACACCATCAGGCTTCCAAGCAGCTCTCAAGGAAACTCAGTTTTTCTTCTATGCTTAGTGCCCTTGAGTGCTTCTATGCATGAACTTGATACCTGGTAGAGCATCCCACACAAACGAATGCTCACATGCGGGTTTCACATGCCACCAACTCCACATTCACAGGCAACTTCAGCTCCACAGCCATTTTCAGATAGCCCTCAATGCAAAGGCTCTAGACGCAAATATTGGTGTGAGAGCTAATTCAATCAAGGAAACACTGCATGTTGGTGAAGGGCATATTGAAGAAGAATCAGCCGAGTGGTTCTTGTGGGAGAACAACACCATTTGGCTCACTAACTTCACACACCATCAGGCTTCCAAGCAGCTCTCAAGGAAACTCAGTTTTCACACTCTATGCTTAGTGCCCTTTGAGTGCATTATCTAGGAATGAACCTGGTAGAGCATCCACACAAACGAATGCTCCACATGCGGGTTTCACATGCCACCAACTCCACATTCACAGGCAACTCAGCGCCACAGCCGTTTTCAGATAGCCCTCAATGCAAAGGCTCTAGATGCAAATATTGGTGTCAGAGCTAATTCAATCAAGGAAACACTGCATGTTGGTGAAGGGCATATTGAAGAAGAATCAGCCGAGTGGTTCTTGTGGGAGAACAACTCCATTTGGCTCACTAACTTCACACACCGTCAGGCTTCCAAGCAGCTCTCAAGGAAACTCAGTTTTCACACCTCTATGCTTAGTGCCCTTTGAGTGCCTAGGACTGAAATGAAGCTTGGTGAGCATCCCACACAAACGAATGCTCCACATGCGGGTTTCACATGCCACCCAACTCCACATTCACAGGCAACTTCAGCGCCACAGCCGTTTTCAGATAGCCCTCAATGCAAAGGCTCTAGACGCAAATATTGGTGTGAGAGCTAATTGAATCAAGGGAAACACTGCATGTTGGTGAAGGGCATATTGAAGAAGAATCAGTCGAGTGGTTCTTGTGGGAGAACAACTCCATTTGGCTCACTAACTTCACACACCATCAGGCTTCCAAGCAGCTCTCAAGGAAACTCAGTTTTCACACTCTATGCTTAGTGCCTTTGAGTGCATTATCTAGGAATGAACCTGGTAGAGCATCCCACACAAACGAATGCTCCACATGCGGGTTTCACATGCCACCAACTCCACATTCACAGGCAACTTCAGCGCCACAGCCACTTTCAGATAGCCCTCAATGCAAAGGCTCTAGACGCAATATTGGTGTGAGAGCTAATTCAATCAAGGAAACACTGCATGTTGGTGAAGGGCATATTGAAGAAGAATCAGCCGAGTGGTTCTTGTAGGAGAACAACTCCATTTGGCTCACTAACTTCACACACCATCAGGCTTCCAAGCAGCTCTCAAGGAAACTCAGTTTTCACACTCTATGCTTAGTGCCCTTTGAGTGCATTATTTAGGAATGAACTGGTAGAGCATCCACACAAACGAATGCTCCACATGCGGGTTTCACATGCCACCAACTCCACATTCACAGCAACTTCAGCGCCACAGACGTTTGCAGATAGCCTCAATGCAAAGGCTCTAGACGCAAATATTGGTGTGAGAGCTAATTCAATCAAGGAAACACTGCATGTTGGTGAAGGGCATATTGAAGAAGAATCAGCCGAGTGGTTCTTGTGGGAGAACAACACCATTTGGCTCACTAACTTCACACACCATCAGGCTTCCAAGCAGCTCTCAAGGAAACTCAGTTTTCACACTCTATGCTTAGTGCCCTTTGAGTGCATTATCTAGGAATGAACCTGGTAGAGCATCCCACACAAACGAATACTCCACATGCGGGTTTCACATGCCACCAACTCCACATTCACAGGCAACTTCAGCGCCACAGCCACTTTCAGATAGCCCTCAATGCAAAGGCTCTAGACGCAAATATTGGTGTGAGAGCTAATTCAATCAAGGAAACACTGCATGTGGTGAAGGGCATATTGAAGAAGAATCAGCCGAGTGATTCTTGTGGGAGAAAAACTCATTTGGCTCACTAACTTCACACACCATCAGGCTTCCAAGCAGCTCTCAAGGAAACTCAGTTTTCACACTCTATGCTTAGTGCCCTTTGAGTGCCTAGGACTGAAATGAAGCTTGGTGAGCATCCACACAAACGAATGCTCCACATGCGGGTTTCACATGCCACCAACTCCACATTCACAGGCAACTTCAGCGCCACAGCCGTTTTCAGATAGCCCTCAATGCAAAGGCTCTAGACGCAAATATTGGTGTGAGAGCTAATTCAATCAAGGAAACACTGCATGTTGGTGAAGGGCATATTGAAGAAGAATCAGCCGAGTGGTTCTTGTGGGAGAACAACTCCATTTGGCTCACTAACTTCACACACCATCAGGCTTCCAAGCAGCTCTCAAGGAAACTCAGTTTTCACACTCTATGCTTAGTGCCCTTTGAGTGCATTATCTAGGAATGAACCTGGTAGAGCATCCCACACAAACGAATGCTCCACATGCGGGTTTCACATGCCACCATCTCCACATTCACAGGCAACTTCAGCACCACAGCCGTTTGCAGATAGCACTCAATGCAAAGGCTCTAGACGCAAATATTGTGTGAGAGCTAATTCATCAAGGAAACACTGCATGTTGGTGAAGGGCATATTGAAGAAGAATCAGCCGAGTGGTTCTTGTGGGAGAACAACTCCATTTGGCTCACTAACGTCACACACAATCAGGTTTCCAAGCAGCTCTCAAGGAAACTCAGTTTTCACACTCTATGCTTAGTGCCCTTTGAGTGCCTAGGACTGAAATGAAGCTTGGTGAGCATCCCACACAAACGAATACTCCACATGCGGGTTTCACATGCCACCAACTCCACATTCACAGGCAACTTCAGCGCCACAGCCGTTTTCAGATAGCCCTCAATGCAAAGGCTCTAGACGCAAATATTGATGTGAGAGCTCATTCAATCAAGGAAACACTGCATGTTGGTGAAGGGCATATTGAAGAAGAATCAGCCGAGTGGTTCTTGTGGGAGAACAACACCATTTGGCTCACTAACTTCACACACCATCAGGCTTCCAAGCAGCTCTCAAGGAAACTCAGTTTTCACACTCTATGCTTAGTGCCCTTTGAGTGCATTATCTAGGAATGAACCTGGTAGAGCATCCCACACAAACGAATGCTCCACATGCGGGTTTCACATGCCACCAACTCCACATTCACAGGCAACTTCAGCGCCACAGCCACTTTCAGATAGCCCTCAATGCAAAGGCTCTAGACGCAAATATTGGTGTGAGAGCTAATTCAATCAAGGAAACACTGCATGTTGGTGAAGGGCATATTGAAGAAGAATCAGCCGAGTGGTTCTTGTGGGAGAACAACTCCATTTGGCTCACTAACTTCACACACCATCAGGCTTCCAAGCAGCTCTCAAGGAAACTCAGTTTTCACACTCTATGCTTAGTGCCCTTTGAGTGCATTATCTAGGAATGAACCTGGTAGAGCATCCCACACAAATGAATGCTCCACATGCGTGTTTCACATGCCACCAACTCCACATTCACAGGCAACTTCAGCGCCACAGCTGTTTTCAGATAGCCCTCAATGCAAAGGCTCTAGACGCAAATATTGGTGTGAGAGCTAATTCAATCAAGGAAACACTGCATGTTGGTGAAGGGCATATTGAAGAAGAATCAGCCGAGTGGTTCTTGTGGGAGAACAACACCATTTGGCTCACTAACTTCACACACCATCAGGCTTCCAAGCAGCTCTCAAGGAAACTCAGTTTTCACACTCTATGCTTAGTGCCCTTTGAGTGCATTATCTAGGAATGAACCTGGTAGAGCATCCCACACAAACGAATGCTCCACATGCGGGTTTCACATGCCACCAACTCCACATTCACAGGCAACTTCAGCGCCACAGCCACTTTCAGATAGCCCTCAATGCAAAGGCTCTAGACGCAAATATTGGTGTGAGAGCTAATTCAATCAAGGAAACACTGCATGTTGGTGAAGGGCATATTGAAGAAGAATCAGCCGAGTGATTCTTCTGGGAGAAAAACTCCATTTGGCTCACTAACTTCACACACCATCAGGCTTCCAAGCAGCTCTCAAGGAAACTCAGTTTTCACACTCTATGCTTAGTGCCCTTTGAGTGCCTAGGACTGAAATGAAGCTTGGTGAGCATCCCACACAAACGAATGCTCCACATGCGGGTTTCACATGCCACCAACTCCACATTCACAGGCAACTTCAGCGCCACAGACGTTTGCAGATAGCCCTCAATGCAAAGGCTCTAGACGCAAATATTGGTGTGAGAGCTAATTCAATCAAGGAAACACTGCATGTTGGTGAAGGGCATATTGAAGAAGAATCAGCCGAGTGGTTCTTGTGGGAGAACAACTCCATTTGGCTCACTAACTTCACACACCATCAGGCTTCCAAGCAGCTCTCAAGGAAACTCAGTTTTCACACTCTATGCTTAGTGCCCTTTGACTGCATTATCTAGGAATGAACCTGGTAGAGCATCCCACACAAACGAATGCTCCACATGCGGGTTTCACATGCCACCATCTCCACATTCACAGGCAACTTCAGCACCACAGCCGTTTGCAGATAGCCCTCAATGCAAAGGCTCTAGACGCAAATATTGGTGTGAGAGCTAATTCATCAAGGAAACACTGCATGTTGGTGAAGGGCATATTGAAGAAGAATCAGCCGAGTGGTTCTTGTGGGAGAACAACTCCATTTGGCTCACTAACGTCACACACAATCAGGTTTCCAAGCAGCTCTCAAGGAAACTCAGTTTTCACACTCTATGCTTAGTGCCCTTTGAGTGCCTAGGACTGAAATGAAGCTTGGTGAGCATCCCACACAAACGAATACTCCACATGCGGGTTTCACATGCCACCAACTCCACATTCACAGGCAACTTCAGCGCCACAGCCGTTTTCAGATAGCCCTCAATGCAAAGGCTCTAGACGCAAATATTGATGTGAGAGCTCATTCAATCAAGGAAACACTGCATGTTGGTGAAGGGCATATTGAAGAAGAATCAGCCGAGTGGTTCTTGTGGGAGAACAACACCATTTGGCTCACTAACTTCACACACCATCAGGCTTCCAAGCAGCTCTCAAGGAAACTCAGTTTTCACACTCTATGCTTAGTGCCCTTTGAGTGCATTATCTAGGAATGAACCTGGTAGAGCATCCCACACAAACGAATGCTCCACATGCGGGTTTCACATGCCACCAACTCCACATTCACAGGCAACTTCAGCGCCAAAACCACTTTCAGATAGCCCTCAATGCAAAGGCTCTAGACGCAAATATTGGTGTGAGAGCTAATTCAATCAAGGAAACACTGCATGTTGGTGAAGGGCATATTGAAGAAGAATCAGCCGAGTGGTTCTTGTGGGAGAACAACTCCATTTGGCTCACTAACTTCACACACCATCAGGCTTCCAAGCAGCTCTCAAGGAAACTCAGTTTTCACACTCTATGCTTAGTGCCCTTTGAGTGCATTATCTAGGAATGAACCTGGTAGAGCATCCCACACAAACGAATGCTCCACATGCGTGTTTCACATGCCACCAACTCCACATTCACAGGCAACTTCAGCGCCACAGCCGTTTTCAGATAGCCCTCAATGCAAAGGCTCTAGACGCAAATATTGGTGTGAGAGCTAATTCAATCAAGGAAACACTGCATGTTGGTGAAGGGCATATTGAAGAAGAATCAGCCGAGTGGTTCTTGTGGGAGAACAACACCATTTGGCTCACTAACTTCACACACCATCAGGCTTCCAAGCAGCTCTCAAGGAAACTCAGTTTTCACACTCTATGCTTAGTGCCCTTTGAGTGCATTATCTAGGAATGAACCTGGTAGAGCATCCCACACAAATGAATGCTCCACATGCGGGTTTCACATGCCACCAACTCCACATTCACAGGCAACTTCAGCGCCACAGCCGTTTTAAGATAGCCCTCAATGCAAAGGCTCTAGACGCAAATATTGGTGTGAGAGCTAATTCAATCAAGGAAACACTGCATGTTGGTGAAGGGCATATTGAAGAAGAATCAGCCAAGTGGTTCTTGTGGGAGAACAACTCCATTTGGCTCAATAACGTCACACACCATCAGGCTTCCAAGCAGCTCTCAAGGAAACTCAGTTTTCACACTCTATGCTTAGTGCCCTTTGAGTGCCTAGGACTAAAATGAAGCTTGGTGAGCATCCCACACAAACGAATGCTCCACATGCGGGTTTCACATGCCACCAACTCCACATTTACAGGCAACTTCAGCTCCACAGCCACTTTCAGATAGCCCTCAATGCAAAGGCTCTAGACGCAAATATTGGTGTGAGAGCTAATTCAATCAAGGAAACACTGCATGTTGGTGAAGGGCATATTGAAGAAGAATCAGCCGAGTGGTTCTTGTGGGAGAACAACACCATTTGGCTCACTAACTTCACACACCATCAGGCTTCCAAGCAGCTCTCAAGGAAACTCAGTTTTCACACTCTATGCTTAGTGCCCTTTGAGTGCATTATCTAGGAATGAACCTGGTAGAGCATCCCACACAAACGAATGCTCCACATGTGGGTTTCACATGCCACCAACTCCACATTCACAGGCAACTTCAGCACCACAGACGTTTGCAGATAGCCCTCAATGCAAAGGCTCTAGACGCAAATATTGGTGTGAGAGCTAATTCAATCAAGGAAACACTGCATGTTGGTGAAGGGCATATTGAAGAAGAATCAGCCGAGTGGTTCTTGTGGGAGAACAACTCCATTTGGCTCACTAACTCCACACACCATCAGGCTTCCAAGCAGCTCTCAAGGAAACTCAGTTTTCACACTCTATGCTTAGTGCCCTTTGAGTGCATTATCTAGGAATGAACCTGGTAGAGCATCCCACACAAACGAATGCTCCACATGCGGGTTTCACATGCCACCAACTCCACATTCACAGGCAACTTCAGCGCCACAGCCGTTTTCAGATAGCCCTCAATGCAAAGGCTCTAGACGCAAATATTGGTGTGAGAGCTAATTCAATCAAGGAAACACTGCATGCTGGTGAAGGGCATATTGAAGAAGAATCAGCCGAGTGGTTCTTGTGGGAGAACAACTCCATTTGGCTCACTAACTTCACACACCATCAGGTTTCCAAACAGCTCTCAAGGAAACTCAGTTTTCACACTCTATGCTTAGTGCCCTTTGAGTGCCTAGGACTGAAATGAAGCTTGGTGAGCATCCCACACAAACGAATGCTCCACATGCGGGTTTCACATGCCACCAACTGCACATTCACAGGCAACTTCAGCGCCACAGCCGTTTTAAGATAGCCCTCAATGCAAAGGCTCTAGACGCAAATATTGGTGTGAGAGCTAATTCAATCAAGGAAACACTGCATGTTGGTGAAGGGCATATTGAAGAAGAATCAGCCGAGTGGTTCTTGTGGGAGAACAACACCATTTGGCTCACTAACTTCACACACCATCAGGCTTCCAAGCAGCTCTCAAGGAAACTCAGTTTTCACACTCTATGCTTAGTGCCCTTTGAGTGCATTATCTAGGAATGAACCTGGTAGAGCATCCCACACAAACGAATGCTCCACATGTGGGTTTCACATGCCACCAACTCCACATTCACAGGCAACTTCAGCGCCAAAACCACTTTCAGATAGCCCTCAATGCAAAGGCTCTAGACGCAAATATTGGTGTGAGAGCTAATTCAATCAAGGAAACACTGCATGTTGGTGAAGGGCATATTGAAGAAGAATCAGCCGAGTGGTTCTTGTGGGAGAACAACTCCATTTGGCTCACTAACTCCACACACCATCAGGCTTCCAAGCAGCTCTCAAGGAAACTCAGTTTTCACACTCTATGCTTAGTGCCCTTTGAGTGCATTATCTAGGAATGAACCTGGTAGAGCATCCCACACAAACGAATGCTCCACATGCGGGTTTCACATGCCACCAACTCCACATTCACAGGCAACTTCAGCGCCACAGACGTTTTAAGATAGCCCTCAATGCAAAGGCTCTAGACGCAAATATTGGTGTGAGAGCTAATTCAATCAAGGAAACACTGCATGTTGGTGAAGGGCATATTGAAGAAGAATCAGCCGAGTGGTTCTTGTGGGAGAACAACTCCATTTGGCTCACTAACTTCACACACCATCAGGTTTCCAAGCAGCTCTCAAGGAAACTCAGTTTTCACACTCTATGCTTAGTGCCCTTTGAGTGCATTATCTAGGAATGAACCTGGTAGAGCATCCCACACAAACGAATGCTCCACATGCGGGTTTCACATGCCACCAACTCCACATTCACAGGCAACTTCAGCGCCACAGCCGTTTGCAGATAGCCCTCAATGCAAAGGCTCTAGACGCAAATATTGGTGTGAGAGCTAATTCAATCAAGGAAACACTGCATGTTGGTGAAGGGCATATTGAAGAAGAATCAGCCGAGTGGTTCTTGTGGGAGAACAACACCATTTGGCTCACTAACTTCACACACCATCAGGCTTCCAAGCAGCTCTCAAGGAAACTCAGTTTTCACACTCTATGCTTAGTGCCCTTTGAGTGCATTATCTAGGAATGAACCTGGTAGAGCATCCCACACAAACGAATGCTCCACATGCGGGTTTCACATGCCACCAACTCCACATTCACAGGCAACTTCAGCGCCACAGACGTTTTCAGATAGCCCTCAATGCAAAGGCTCTAGACGCAAATATTGGTGTCAGAGCTAATTCAATCAAGGAAACACTGCATGTTGGTGAAGGGCATATTGAAGAAGAATCAGCCGAGTGGTTCTTGTGGGAGAACAACTCCATTTGGCTCACTAACTCCACACACCATCAGGCTTCCAAGCAGCTCTCAAGGAAACTCAGTTTTCACACTCTATGCTTAGTGCCCTTTGAGTGCATTATCTAGGAATGAACCTGGTAGAGCATCCCACACAAACGAATGCTCCACATGCGGGTTTCACATGCCACCAACTCCACATTCACAGGCAACTTCAGCGCCACAGACGTTTTCAGATAGCCCTCAATGCAAAGGCTCTAGACGCAAATATTGGTGTCAGAGCTAATTCAATCAAGGAAACACTGCATGTTGGTGAAGGGCATATTGAAGAAGAATCAGCCGAGTGGTTCTTGTGGGAGAACAACACCATTTGGCTCACTAACTTCACACACCATCAGGCTTCCAAGCAGCTCTCAAGGAAACTCAGTTTTCACACTCTATGCTTAGTGCCCTTTGAGTGCATTATCTAGGAATGAACCTGGTAGAGCATCCCACACAAACGAATGCTCCACATGCGGGTTTCACATGCCACCAACTCCACATTCACAGGCAACTTCAGCGCCACAGCCGTTTTCAGATAGCCCTCAATGCAAAGGCTCTAGACGCAAATATTGGTGTGAGAGCTAATTCAATCAAGGAAACACTGCATGCTGGTGAAGGGCATATTGAAGAAGAATCAGCCGAGTGGTTCTTGTGGGAGAACAACTCCATTTGGCTCACTAACTTCACACACCATCAGGTTTCCAAACAGCTCTCAAGGAAACTCAGTTTTCACACTCTATGCTTAGTGCCCTTTGAGTGCCTAGGACTGAAATGAAGCTTGGTGAGCATCCCACACAAACGAATGCTCCACATGCGGGTTTCACATGCCACCAACTCCACATTCACAGGCAACTTCAGCGCCACAGCCGTTTTCAGATAGCCCTCAATGCAAAGGCTCTAGACGCAAATATTGGTGTGAGAGCTAATTCAATCAAGGAAACACTGCATGTTGGTGAAGGGCATATTGAAGAAGAATCAGCCGAGTGGTTCTTGTGGGAGAACAACACCATTTGGCTCACTAACTTCACACACCATCAGGCTTCCAAGCAGCTCTCAAGGAAACTCAGTTTTCACACTCTATGCTTAGTGCCCTTTGAGTGCATTATCTAGGAATGAACCTGGTAGAGCATCCCACACAAACGAATGCTCCACATGTGGGTTTCACATGCCACCAACTCCACATTCACAGGCAACTTCAGCGCCAAAACCACTTTCAGATAGCCCTCAATGCAAAGGCTCTAGACGCAAATATTGGTGTGAGAGCTAATTCAATCAAGGAAACACTGCATGTTGGTGAAGGGCATATTGAAGAAGAATCAGCCGAGTGGTTCTTGTGGGAGAACAACTCCATTTGGCTCACTAACTCCACACACCATCAGGCTTCCAAGCAGCTCTCAAGGAAACTCAGTTTTCACACTCTATGCTTAGTGCCCTTTGAGTGCATTATCTAGGAATGAACCTGGTAGAGCATCCCACACAAACGAATGCTCCACATGCGGGTTTCACATGCCACCAACTCCACATTCACAGGCAACTTCAGCGCCACAGCCGTTTTAAGATAGCCCTCAATGCAAAGGCTCTAGACGCAAATATTGGTGTGAGAGCTAATTCAATCAAGGAAACACTGCATGTTGGTGAAGGGCATATTGAAGAAGAATCAGCCGAGTGGTTCTTGTGGGAGAACAACTCCATTGGCTCACTAACTTCACACACCATCAGGCTTCCAAGCAGCTCTCAAGGAAACTCAGTTTTCACACTCTATGCTTAGTGCCCTTTGAGTGCATTATCTAGGAATGAACCTGGTAGAGCATCCCACACAAACGAATGCTCCACATGCGGGTTTCACATGCCACCAACTCCACATTCACAGGCAACTTCAGCGCCACAGCCGTTTGCAGATAGCCCTCAATGCAAAGGCTCTAGACGCAAATATTGGTGTGAGAGCTAATTCAATCAAGGAAACACTGCATGTTGGTGAAGGGCATATTGAAGAAGAATCAGCTGAGTGGTTCTTGTGGGAGAACAACACCATTTGGCTCACTAACTTCACACACCATCAGGCTTCCAAGCAGCTCTCAAGGAAACTCAGTTTTCACACTCTATGCTTAGTGCCCTTTGAGTGCATTATCTAGGAATGAACCTGGTAGAGCATCCCACACAAACGAATGCTCCACATGCGGGTTTCACATGCCACCAACTCCACATTCACAGGCAACTTCAGCGCCACAGACGTTTTCAGATAGCCCTCAATGCAAAGGCTCTAGACGCAAATATTGGTGTCAGAGCTAATTCAATCAAGGAAACACTGCATGTTGGTGAAGGGCATATTGAAGAAGAATCAGCCGAGTGGTTCTTGTGGGAGAACAACACCATTTGGCTCACTAACTTCACACACCATCAGGCTTCCAAGCAGCTCTCAAGGAAACTCAGTTTTCACACTCTATGCTTAGTGCCCTTTGAGTGCATTATCTAGGAATGAACCTGGTAGAGCATCCCACACAAACGAATGCTCCACATGCGGGTTTCACATGCCACCAACTCCACATTCACAGGCAACTTCAGCGCCACAGCCGTTTTCAGATAGCCCTCAATGCAAAGGCTCTAGACGCAAATATTGGTGTGAGAGCTAATTCAATCAAGGAAACACTGCATGTTGGTGAAGGGCATATTGAAGAAGAATCAGCCGAGTGGTTCTTGTGGGAGAACAACTCCATTTGGCTCACTAACTTCACACACCATCAGGTTTCAAAACAGCTCTCAAGGAAACTCAGTTTTCACACTCTATGCTTAGTGCCCTTTGAGTGCCTAGGACTGAAATGAAGCTTGGTGAGCATCCCACACAAACGAATGCTCCACATGCGGGTTTCACATGCCACCAACTCCACATTCACAGGCAACTTCAGCGACAAAGCCACTTTCAGATAGCCCTCAATGCAAAGGCTCTAGACGCAAATATTGGTGTGAGAGCTAATTCAATCAAGGAAACACTGCATGTTGGTGAAGGGCATATTGAAGAAGAATCAGCCGAGTGGTTCTTGTGGGAGAACAACTCCATTTGGCTCACTAACTTCACACACCATCAGGCTTCCAAGCAGCTCCCAAGGAAACTCAGTTTTCACACTCTATGCTTAGTGCCCTTTGAATGCATTATCTAGGAATGAACCTGGTAGAGGATCCCACACAAACGAATGCTCCACATGCGGGTTTCACATGCCACCAACTCCACATTCACAGGCAACTTCAGCGCCACAGACGTTTGCAGATAGCCCTCAATGCAAAGGCTCTAGACGCAGATATTGATGTGAGAGCTAATTCAATCAAGGAAACACTGCATGTTGGTGAAGGGCATATTGAAGAAGAATCAGCCGAGTGGTTCTTGTGGGAGAACAACTCCATTTGGCTCACTAACTTCACACACCATCAGGCTTCCAAGCAGCTCTCAAGGAAACTCAGTTTTCACACTCTATGCTTAGTGCCCTTTGAGTGCATTATCTAGGAATGAACCTGGTAGAGCATCCCACACAAACGAATGCTCCACATGCGGGTTTCACATGCCACCAACTCCACATTCACAGGCAACTTCAGCGCCACAGCCGTTTGCAGATAGCCCTCAATGCAAAGGCTCTAGACGCAAATATTGGTGTGAGAGCTAATTCAATCAAGGAAACACTGCATGTTGGTGAAGGGCATATTGAAGAAGAATCAGCCGAGTGGTTCTTGTGGGAGAACAACACCATTTGGCTCACTAACTTCACACACCATCAGGCTTCCAAGCAGCTCTCAAGGAAACTCAGTTTTCACACTCTATGCTTAGTGCCCTTTGAGTGCATTATCTAGGAATGAACCTGGTAGAGCATCCCACACAAACGAATGCTCCACATGCGGGTTTCACATGCCACCAACTCCACATTCACAGGCAACTTCAGCGCCACAGCCGTTTTCAGATAGCCCTCAATGCAAAGGCTCTAGACGCAAATATTGGTGTCAGAGCTAATTCAATCAAGGAAACACTGCATGTTGGTGAAGGGCATATTGAAGAAGAATCAGCCGAGTGGTTCTTGTGGGAGAACAACACCATTTGGCTCACTAACTTCACACACCATCAGGCTTCCAAGCAGCTCTCAAGGAAACTCAGTTTTCACACTCTATGCTTAGTGCCCTTTGAGTGCATTATCTAGGAATGAACCTGGTAGAGCATCCCACACAAACGAATGCTCCACATGCGGGTTTCACATGCCACCAACTCCACATTCACAGGCAACTTCAGCGCCACAGCCGTTTTCAGATAGCCCTCAATGCAAAGGCTCTAGACGCAAATATTGGTGTGAGAGCTAATTCAATCAAGGAAACACTGCATGTTGGTGAAGGGCATATTGAAGAAGAATCAGCCGAGTGGTTCTTGTGGGAGAACAACACCATTTGGCTCACTAACTTCACACACCATCAGGCTTCCAAGCAGCTCTCAAGGAAACTCAGTTTTCACACTCTATGCTTAGTGCCCTTTGAGTGCATTATCTAGGAATGAACCTGGTAGAGCATCCCACACAAACGAATGCTCCACATGTGGGTTTCACATGCCACCAACTCCACATTCACAGGCAACTTCAGCGCCAAAACCACTTTCAGATAGCCCTCAATGCAAAGGCTCTAGACGCAAATATTGGTGTGAGAGCTAATTCAATCAAGGAAACACTGCATGTTGGTGAAGGGCATATTGAAGAAGAATCAGCCGAGTGGTTCTTGTGGGAGAACAACTCCATTTGGCTCACTAACTCCACACACCATCAGGCTTCCAAGCAGCTCTCAAGGAAACTCAGTTTTCACACTCTATGCTTAGTGCCCTTTGAGTGCATTATCTAGGAATGAACCTGGTAGAGCATCCCACACAAACGAATGCTCCACATGCGGGTTTCACATGCCACCAACTCCACATTCACAGGCAACTTCAGCGCCACAGCCGTTTTAAGATAGCCCTCAATGCAAAGGCTCTAGACGCAAATATTGGTGTGAGAGCTAATTCAATCAAGGAAACACTGCATGTTGGTGAAGGGCATATTGAAGAAGAATCAGCCGAGTGGTTCTTGTGGGAGAACAACTCCATTGGCTCACTAACTTCACACACCATCAGGCTTCCAAGCAGCTCTCAAGGAAACTCAGTTTTCACACTCTATGCTTAGTGCCCTTTGAGTGCATTATCTAGGAATGAACCTGGTAGAGCATCCCACACAAACGAATGCTCCACATGCGGGTTTCACATGCCACCAACTCCACATTCACAGGCAACTTCAGCGCCACAGCCGTTTGCAGATAGCCCTCAATGCAAAGGCTCTAGACGCAAATATTGGTGTGAGAGCTAATTCAATCAAGGAAACACTGCATGTTGGTGAAGGGCATATTGAAGAAGAATCAGCCGAGTGGTTCTTGTGGGAGAACAACACCATTTGGCTCACTAACTTCACACACCATCAGGCTTCCAAGCAGCTCTCAAGGAAACTCAGTTTTCACACTCTATGCTTAGTGCCCTTTGAGTGCATTATCTAGGAATGAACCTGGTAGAGCATCCCACACAAACGAATGCTCCACATGCGGGTTTCACATGCCACCAACTCCACATTCACAGGCAACTTCAGCGCCACAGACGTTTTCAGATAGCCCTCAATGCAAAGGCTCTAGACGCAAATATTGGTGTCAGAGCTAATTCAATCAAGGAAACACTGCATGTTGGTGAAGGGCATATTGAAGAAGAATCAGCCGAGTGGTTCTTGTGGGAGAACAACACCATTTGGCTCACTAACTTCACACACCATCAGGCTTCCAAGCAGCTCTCAAGGAAACTCAGTTTTCACACTCTATGCTTAGTGCCCTTTGAGTGCATTATCTAGGAATGAACCTGGTAGAGCATCCCACACAAACGAATGCTCCACATGCGGGTTTCACATGCCACCAACTCCACATTCACAGGCAACTTCAGCGCCACAGCCGTTTGCAGATAGCCCTCAATGCAAAGGCTCTAGACGCAAATATTGGTGTGAGAGCTAATTCAATCAAGGAAACACTGCATGTTGGTGAAGGGCATATTGAAGAAGAATCAGCCGAGTGGTTCTTGTGGGAGAACAACTCCATTTGGCTCACTAACTTCACACACCATCAGGTTTCAAAACAGCTCTCAAGGAAACTCAGTTTTCACACTCTATGCTTAGTGCCCTTTGAGTGCCTAGGACTGAAATGAAGCTTGGTGAGCATCCCACACAAACGAATGCTCCACATGCGGGTTTCACATGCCACCAACTCCACATTCACAGGCAACTTCAGCGACAAAGCCACTTTCAGATAGCCCTCAATGCAAAGGCTCTAGACGCAAATATTGGTGTGAGAGCTAATTCAATCAAGGAAACACTGCATGTTGGTGAAGGGCATATTGAAGAAGAATCAGCCGAGTGGTTCTTGTGGGAGAACAACTCCATTTGGCTCACTAACTTCACACACCATCAGGCTTCCAAGCAGCTCCCAAGGAAACTCAGTTTTCACACTCTATGCTTAGTGCCCTTTGAATGCATTATCTAGGAATGAACCTGGTAGAGGATCCCACACAAACGAATGCTCCACATGCGGGTTTCACATGCCACCAACTCCACATTCACAGGCAACTTCAGCGCCACAGACGTTTGCAGATAGCCCTCAATGCAAAGGCTCTAGACGCAGATATTGATGTGAGAGCTAATTCAATCAAGGAAATACTGCATGTTGGTGAAGGGCATATTGAAGAAGAATCAGCCGAGTGGTTCTTGTGGGAGAACAACTCCATTTGGCTCACTAACTTCACACACCATCAGGCTTCCAAGCAGCTCTCAAGGAAACTCAGTTTTCACACTCTATGCTTAGTGCCCTTTGAGTGCATTATCTAGGAATGAACCTGGTAGAGCATCCCACACAAACGAATGCTCCACATGCGGGTTTCACATGCCACCAACTCCACATTCACAGGCAACTTCAGCGCCACAGCCGTTTGCAGATAGCCCTCAATGCAAAGGCTCTAGACGCAAATATTGGTGTGAGAGCTAATTCAATCAAGGAAACACTGCATGTTGGTGAAGGGCATATTGAAGAAGAATCAGCCGAGTGGTTCTTGTGGGAGAACAACACCATTTGGCTCACTAACTTCACACACCATCAGGCTTCCAAGCAGCTCTCAAGGAAACTCAGTTTTCACACTCTATGCTTAGTGCCCTTTGAGTGCATTATCTAGGAATGAACCTGGTAGAGCATCCCACACAAACGAATGCTCCACATGCGGGTTTCACATGCCACCAACTCCACATTCACAGGCAACTTCAGCGCCACAGACGTTTTCAGATAGCCCTCAATGCAAAGGCTCTAGACGCAAATATTGGTGTCAGAGCTAATTCAATCAAGGAAACACTGCATGTTGGTGAAGGGCATATTGAAGAAGAATCAGCCGAGTGGTTCTTGTGGGAGAACAACACCATTTGGCTCACTAACTTCACACACCATCAGGCTTCCAAGCAGCTCTCAAGGAAACTCAGTTTTCACACTCTATGCTTAGTGCCCTTTGAGTGCATTATCTAGGAATGAACCTGGTAGAGCATCCCACACAAACGAATGCTCCACATGCGGGTTTCACATGCCACCAACTCCACATTCACAGGCAACTTCAGCGCCACAGCCGTTTTCAGATAGCCCTCAATGCAAAGGCTCTAGACGCAAATATTGGTGTGAGAGCTAATTCAATAAAGGAAACACTGCATGTTGGTGAAGGGCATATTGAAGAAGAATCAGCCGAGTGGTTCTTGTGGGAGAACAACTCCATTTGGCTCACTAACTTCACACACCATCAGGTTTCAAAACAGCTCTCAAGGAAACTCAGTTTTCACACTCTATGCTTAGTGCCCTTTGAGTGCCTAGGACTGAAATGAAGCTTGGTGAGCATCCCACACAAACGAATGCTCCACATGCGGGTTTCACATGCCACCAACTCCACATTCACAGGCAACTTCAGCGACAAAGCCACTTTCAGATAGCCCTCAATGCAAAGGCTCTAGACGCAAATATTGGTGTGAGAGCTAATTCAATCAAGGAAACACTGCATGTTGGTGAAGGGCATATTGAAGAAGAATCAGCCGAGTGGTTCTTGTGGGAGAACAACTCCATTTGGCTCACTAACTTCACACACCATCAGGCTTCCAAGCAGCTCCCAAGGAAACTCAGTTTTCACACTCTATGCTTAGTGCCCTTTGAATGCATTATCTAGGAATGAACCTGGTAGAGCATCCCACACAAACGAATGCTCCACATGCGGGTTTCACATGCCACCAACTCCACATTCACAGGCAACTTCAGCGCCAAAGCCACTTTCAGATAGCCCTCAATGCAAAGGCTCTAGACGCAAATATTGGTGTGAGAGCTAATTCAATCAAGGAAACACTGCATGTTGGTGAAGGGCATATTGAAGAAGAATCAGCCGAGTGGTTCTTGTGGGAGAACAACACCATTTGGCTCACTAACTTCACACACCATCAGGCTTCCAAGCAGCTCTCAAGGAAACTCAGTTTTCACACTCTATGCTTAGTGCCCTTTGAGTGCATTATCTAGGAATGAACCTGGTAGAGCATCCCACACAAACGAATGCTCCACATGCGGGTTTCACATG
The DNA here is from genome assembly GCF_030435755.1 of Ochotona princeps. NCBI lineage: Eukaryota > Metazoa > Chordata > Mammalia > Lagomorpha > Ochotonidae > Ochotona > Ochotona princeps. The sequence goes on along the minus strand of NW_026697155.1, from coordinate 29,462 downwards.
CCACCAACTCCACATTCACAGGCAACTTCAGCGCCACAGCCGTTTGCAGATAGCCCTCAATGCAAAGGCTCTAGACGCAAATATTGGTGTGAGAGCTAATTCAATCAAGGAAACACTGCATGTTGGTGAAGGGCATATTGAAGAAGAATCAGCCGAGTGGTTCTTGTGGGAGAACAACTCCATTTGGCTCACTAACTTCACACACCATCAGGCTTCCAAGCAGCTCTCAAGGAAACTCAGTTTTCACACTCTATGCTTAGTGCCCTTTGAGTGCATTATCTAGGAATGAACCTGGTAGAGCATCCCACACAAACGAATGCTCCACATGCGGGTTTCACATGCCACCAACTCCACATTCACAGGCAACTTCAGCGCCACAGACGTTTGCAGATAGCCCTCAATGCAAAGGCTCTAGACGCAAATATTGGTGTGAGAGCTAATTCAATCAAGGAAACACTGCATGTTGGTGAAGGGCATATTGAAGAAAAATCAGCCGAGTGGTTCTTGTGGGAGAACAACTCCATTTGGCTCACTAACTTCACACACCATCAGGCTTCCAAGCAGCTCTCAAGGAAACTCAGTTTTCACACTCTATGCTTAGTGCCCTTTGAGTGCATTATCTAGGAATGAACCTGGTAGAGCATCCCACACAAACGAATGCTCCACATGCGGGTTTCACATGCCACCAACTCCACATTCACAGGCAACTTCAGCGCCACAGCCGTTTGCAGATAGCCCTCAATGCAAAGGCTCTAGACGCAAATATTGGTGTGAGAGCTAATTCAATCAAGGAAACACTGCATGTTGGTGAAGGGCATATTGAAGAAGAATCAGCCGAGTGGTTCTTGTGGGAGAACAACTCCATTTGGCTCACTAACTTCACACACCATCAGGCTTCCAAGCAGCTCTCAAGGAAACTCAGTTTTCACACTCTATGCTTAGTGCCCTTTGAGTGCATTATCTAGGAATGAACCTGGTAGAGCATCCCACACAAACGAATGCTCCACATGCGGGTTTCACATGCCACCAACTCCACATTCACAGGCAACTTCAGCGCCACAGCCGTTTGCAGATAGCCCTCAATGCAAAGGCTCTAGACGCAAATATTGGTGTGAGAGCTAATTCAATCAAGGAAACACTGCATGTTGGTGAAGGGCATATTGAAGAAGAATCAGCCGAGTGGTTCTTGTGGGAGAACAACACCATTTGGCTCACTAACTTCACACACCATCAGGCTTCCAAGCAGCTCTCAAGGAAACTCAGTTTTCACACTCTATGCTTAGTGCCCTTTGAGTGCATTATCTAGGAATGAACCTGGTAGAGCATCCCACACAAACGAATGCTCCACATGCGGGTTTCACATGCCACCAACTCCACATTCACAGGCAACTTCAGCGCCACAGACGTTTTCAGATAGCCCTCAATGCAAAGGCTCTAGACGCAAATATTGGTGTGAGAGCTAATTCAATCAAGGAAACACTGCATGTTGGTGAAGGGCATATTGAAGAAGAATCAGCCGAGTGGTTCTTGTGGGAGAACAACACCATTTGGCTCACTAACTTCACACACCATCAGGCTTCCAAGCAGCTCTCAAGGAAACTCAGTTTTCACACTCTATGCTTAGTGCCCTTTGAGTGCATTATCTAGGAATGAACCTGGTAGAGCATCCCACACAAACGAATGCTCCACATGCGGGTTTCACATGCCACCAACTCCACATTCACAGGCAACTTCAGCGCCACAGCCGTTTGCAGATAGCCCTCAATGCAAAGGCTCTAGACGCAAATATTGGTGTGAGAGCTAATTCAATCAAGGAAACACTGCATGTTGGTGAAGGGCATATTGAAGAAGAATCAGCCGAGTGGTTCTTGTGGGAGAACAACTCCATTTGGCTCACTAACTTCACACACCATCAGGTTTCAAAACAGCTCTCAAGGAAACTCAGTTTTCACACTCTATGCTTAGTGCCCTTTGAGTGCCTAGGACTGAAATGAAGCTTGGTGAGCATCCCACACAAACGAATGCTCCACATGCGGGTTTCACATGCCACCAACTCCACATTCACAGGCAACTTCAGCGCCACAGACGTTTTAAGATAGCCCTCAATGCAAAGGCTCTAGACGCAAATATTGGTGTGAGAGCTAATTCAATCAAGGAAACACTGCATGTTGGTGAAGGGCATATTGAAGAAGAATCAGCCGAGTGGTTCTTGTGGGAGAACAACTCCATTTGGCTCACTAACTTCACACACCATCAGGCTTCCAAGCAGCTCCCAAGGAAACTCAGTTTTCACACTCTATGCTTAGTGCCCTTTGAATGCATTATCTAGGAATGAACCTGGTAGAGGATCCCACACAAACGAATGCTCCACATGCGGGTTTCACATGCCACCAACTCCACATTCACAGGCAACTTCAGCGCCACAGACGTTTGCAGATAGCCCTCAATGCAAAGGCTCTAGACGCAGATATTGATGTGAGAGCTAATTCAATCAAGGAAACACTGCATGTTGGTGAAGGGCATATTGAAGAAGAATCAGCCGAGTGGTTCTTGTGGGAGAACAACTCCATTTGGCTCACTAACTTCACACACCATCAGGCTTCCAAGCAGCTCTCAAGGAAACTCAGTTTTCACACTCTATGCTTAGTGCCCTTTGAGTGCATTATCTAGGAATGAACCTGGTAGAGCATCCCACACAAACGAATGCTCCACATGCGGGTTTCACATGCCACCAACTCCACATTCACAGGCAACTTCAGCGCCAAAGCCACTTTCAGATAGCCCTCAATGCAAAGGCTCTAGACGCAAATATTGGTGTGAGAGCTAATTCAATCAAGGAAACACTGCATGTTGGTGAAGGGCATATTGAAGAAGAATCAGCCGAGTGGTTCTTGTGGGAGAACAACACCATTTGGCTCACTAACTTCACACACCATCAGGCTTCCAAGCAGCTCTCAAGGAAACTCAGTTTTCACACTCTATGCTTAGTGCCCTTTGAGTGCATTATCTAGGAATGAACCTGGTAGAGCATCCCACACAAACGAATGCTCCACATGCGGGTTTCACATGCCACCAACTCCACATTCACAGGCAACTTCAGCGCCACAGACGTTTGCAGATAGCCCTCAATGCAAAGGCTCTAGACGCAAATATTGGTGTGAGAGCTAATTCAATCAAGGAAACACTGCATGTTGGTGAAGGGCATATTGAAGAAAAATCAGCCGAGTGGTTCTTGTGGGAGAACAACACCATTTGGCTCACTAACTTCACACACCATCAGGCTTCCAAGCAGCTCTCAAGGAAACTCAGTTTTCACACTCTATGCTTAGTGCCCTTTGAGTGCATTATCTAGGAATGAACCTGGTAGAGCATCCCACACAAACGAATGCTCCACATGCGGGTTTCACATGCCACCAACTCCACATTCACAGGCAACTTCAGCGCCACAGCCGTTTGCAGATAGCCCTCAATGCAAAGGCTCTAGACGCAAATATTGGTGTGAGAGCTAATTCAATCAAGGAAACACTGCATGTTGGTGAAGGGCATATTGAAGAAGAATCAGCCGAGTGGTTCTTGTGGGAGAACAACTCCATTTGGCTCACTAACTTCACACACCATCAGGCTTCCAAGCAGCTCTCAAGGAAACTCAGTTTTCACACTCTATGCTTAGTGCCCTTTGAGTGCATTATCTAGGAATGAACCTGGTAGAGCATCCCACACAAACGAATGCTCCACATGCGGGTTTCACATGCCACCAACTCCACATTCACAGGCAACTTCAGCGCCACAGCCGTTTTCAGATAGCCCTCAATGCAAAGGCTCTAGACGCAAATATTGCTGTCAGAGCTAATTCAATCAAGGAAACACTGCATGTTGGTGAAGGGCATATTGAAGAAGAATCAGCCGAGTGGTTCTTGTGGGAGAACAACTCCATTTGGCTCACTAACTTCACACACCATCAGGCTTCCAAGCAGCTCTCAGGGAAACTCAGTTTTCACACTCTATGCTTAGTGCCCTTTGAGTGCATTATCTAGGAATGAACCTGGTAGAGCATCCCACACAAACGAATGCTCCACATGCGGGTTTCACATGCCACCAACTCCACATTCACAGGCAACTTCAGCGCCAAAGCCACTTTCAGATAGCCCTCAATGCAAAGGCTCTAGACGCAAATATTGGTGTGAGAGCTAATTCAATCAAGGAAACACTGCATGTTGGTGAAGGGCATATTGAAGAAGAATCAGCCGAGTGGTTCTTGTGGGAGAACAACACCATTTGGCTCACTAACTTCACACACCATCAGGCTTCCAAGCAGCTCTCAAGGAAACTCAGTTTTCACACTCTATGCTTAGTGCCCTTTGAGTGCATTATCTAGGAATGAACCTGGTAGAGCATCCCACACAAACGAATGCTCCACATGCGGGTTTCACATGCCACCAACTCCACATTCACAGGCAACTTCAGCGCCACAGCCGTTTGCAGATAGCCCTCAATGCAAAGGCTCTAGACGCAAATATTGGTGTGAGAGCTAATTCAATCAAGGAAACACTGCATGTTGGTGAAGGGCATATTGAAGAAGAATCAGCCGAGTGGTTCTTGTGGGAGAACAACTCCATTTGGCTCACTAACTTCACACACCATCAGGTTTCCAAGCAGCTCTCAAGGAAACTCAGTTTTCACACTCTATGCTTAGTGCCCTTTGAGTGCATTATCTAGGAATGAACCTGGTAGAGCATCCCACACAAACGAATGCTCCACATGCGGGTTTCACATGCCACCAACTCCACATTCACAGGCAACTTCAGCGCCACAGCCGTTTTCAGATAGCCCTCAATGCAAAGGCTCTAGACGCAAATATTGGTGTGAGAGCTAATTCAATCAAGGAAACACTGCATGTTGGTGAAGGGCATATTGAAGAAGAATCAGCCGAGTGGTTCTTGTGGGAGAACAACACCATTTGGCTCACTAACTTCACACACCATCAGGCTTCCAAGCAGCTCTCAAGGAAACTCAGTTTTCACACTCTATGCTTAGTGCCCTTTGAGTGCATTATCTAGGAATGAACCTGGTAGAGCATCCCACACAAACGAATGCTCCACATGCGGGTTTCACATGCCACCAACTCCACATTCACAGGCAACTTCAGCGCCACAGCCGTTTTCAGATAGCCCTCAATGTAAAGGCTCTAGACGCAAATATTGCTGTCAGAGCTAATTCAATCAAGGAAACACTGCATGTTGGTGAAGGGCATATTGAAGAAGAATCAGCCGAGTGGTTCTTGTGGGAGAACAACTCCATTTGGCTCACTAACTTCACACACCATCAGGCTTCCAAGCAGCTCTCAGGGAAACTCAGTTTTCACACTCTATGCTTAGTGCCCTTTGAGTGCCTAGGACTGAAATGAAGCTTGGTGAGCATCCCACACAAACGAATGCTCCACATGCGGGTTTCACATGCCACCAACTCCACATTCACAGGCAACTTCAGCGCCAAAGCCACTTTCAGATAGCCCTCAATGCAAAGGCTCTAGACGCAAATATTGGTGTGAGAGCTAATTCAATCAAGGAAACACTGCATGTTGGTGAAGGGCATATTGAAGAAGAATCAGCCGAGTGGTTCTTGTGGGAGAACAACTCCATTTGGCTCACTAACTTCACACACCATCAGGCTTCCAAGCAGCTCCCAAGGAAACTCAGTTTTCACACTCTATGCTTAGTGCCCTTTGAATGCATTATCTAGGAATGAACCTGGTAGAGGATCCCACACAAACGAATGCTCCACATGCGGGTTTCACATGCCACCAACTCCACATTCACAGGCAACTTCAGCGCCACAGACGTTTGCAGATAGCCCTCAATGCAAAGGCTCTAGACGCAGATATTGATGTGAGAGCTAATTCAATCAAGGAAACACTGCATGTTGGTGAAGGGCATATTGAAGAAGAATCAGCCGAGTGGTTCTTGTGGGAGAACAACTCCATTTGGCTCACTAACTTCACACACCATCAGGCTTCCAAGCAGCTCTCAAGGAAACTCAGTTTTCACACTCTATGCTTAGTGCCCTTTGAGTGCATTATCTAGGAATGAACCTGGTAGAGCATCCCACACAAATGAATGCTCCACATGCGGGTTTCACATGCCACCAACTCCACATTCACAGGCAACTTCAGCGCCACAGCCGTTTTCAGATAGCCCTCAATGCAAAGGCTCTAGACGCAAATATTGGTGTCAGAGCTAATTCAATCAAGGAAACACTGCATGTTGGTGAAGGGCATATTGAAGAAGAATCAGCCGAGTGGTTCTTGTGGGAGAACAACACCATTTGGCTCACTAACTTCACACACCATCAGGCTTCCAAGCAGCTCTCAAGGAAACTCAGTTTTCACACTCTATGCTTAGTGCCCTTTGAGTGCATTATCTAGGAATGAACCTGGTAGAGCATCCCACACAAACGAATGCTCCACATGCGGGTTTCACATGCCACCAACTCCACATTCACAGGCAACTTCAGCGCCACAGCCGTTTGCAGATAGCCCTCAATGCAAAGGCTCTAGACGCAAATATTGGTGTGAGAGCTAATTCAATCAAGGAAACACTGCATGTTGGTGAAGGGCATATTGAAGAAGAATCAGCCGAGTGGTTCTTGTGGGAGAACAACACCATTTGGCTCACTAACTTCACACACCATCAGGCTTTCAAGCAGCTCTCAAGGAAACTCAGTTTTCACACTCTATGCTTAGTGCCCTTTGAGTGCATTATCTAGGAATGAACCTGGTAGAGCATCCCACACAAACGAATGCTCCACATGCGGGTTTCACATGCCACCAACTCCACATTCACAGGCAACTTCAGCGCCAAAGCCACTTTCAGATAGCCCTCAATGCAAAGGCTCTAGACGCAAATATTGGTGTGAGAGCTAATTCAATCAAGGAAACACTGCATGTTGGTGAAGGGCATATTGAAGAAGAATCAGCCGAGTGGTTCTTGTGGGAGAACAACACCATTTGGCTCACTAACTTCACACACCATCAGGCTTCCAAGCAGCTCTCAAGGAAACTCAGTTTTCACACTCTATGCTTAGTGCCCTTTGAGTGCATTATCTAGGAATGAACCTGGTAGAGCATCCCACACAAACGAATGCTCCACATGCGGGTTTCACATGCCACCAACTCCACATTCACAGGCAACTTCAGCGCCACAGCCGTTTGCAGATAGCCCTCAATGCAAAGGCTCTAGACGCAAATATTGGTGTGAGAGCTAATTCAATCAAGGAAACACTGCATGTTGGTGAAGGGCATATTGAAGAAGAATCAGCCGAGTGGTTCTTGTGGGAGAACAACTCCATTTGGCTCACTAACTTCACACACCATCAGGCTTCCAAGCAGCTCTCAAGGAAACTCAGTTTTCACACTCTATGCTTAGTGCCCTTTGAGTGCATTATCTAGGAATGAACCTGGTAGAGCATCCCACACAAACGAATGCTCCACATGCGGGTTTCACATGCCACCAACTCCACATTCACAGGCAACTTCAGCGCCACAGCCGTTTTCAGATAGCCCTCAATGCAAAGGCTCTAGACGCAAATATTGCTGTCAGAGCTAATTCAATCAAGGAAACACTGCATGTTGGTGAAGGGCATATTGAAGAAGAATCAGCCGAGTGGTTCTTGTGGGAGAACAACTCCATTTGGCTCACTAACTTCACACACCATCAGGCTTCCAAGCAGCTCTCAAGGAAACTCAGTTTTCACACTCTATGCTTAGTGCCCTTTGAGTGCATTATCTAGGAATGAACCTGGTAGAGCATCCCACACAAACGAATGCTCCACATGCGGGTTTCACATGCCACCAACTCCACATTCACAGGCAACTTCAGCGCCAAAGCCACTTTCAGATAGCCCTCAATGCAAAGGTTCTAGACGCAAATATTGGTGTGAGAGCTAATTCAATCAAGGAAACACTGCATGTTGGTGAAGGGCATATTGAAGAAGAATCAGCCGAGTGGTTCTTGTGGGAGAACAACACCATTTGGCTCACTAACTTCACACACCATCAGGCTTCCAAGCAGCTCTCAAGGAAACTCAGTTTTCACACTCTATGCTTAGTGCCCTTTGAGTGCATTATCTAGGAATGAACCTGGTAGAGCATCCCACACAAACGAATGCTCCACATGCGGGTTTCACATGCCACCAACTCCAACTCCACATTCACAGGCAACTTCAGCGCCACAGACGTTTGCAGATAGCCCTCAATGCAAAGGCTCTAGACGCAAATATTGGTGTGAGAGCTAATTCAATCAAGGAAACACTGCATGTTGGTGAAGGGCATATTGAAGAAGAATCAGCCGAGTGGTTCTTGTGGGAGAACAACTCCATTTGGCTCACTAACTTCACACACCATCAGGCTTCCAAGCAGCTCTCAAGGAAACTCAGTTTTCACACTCTATGCTTAGTGCCCTTTGAGTGCATTATCTAGGAATGAACCTGGTAGAGCATCCCACACAAACGAATGCTCCACATGCGGGTTTCACATGCCACCAACTCCACATTCACAGGCAACTTCAGCGCCACAGCCGTTTGCAGATAGCCCTCAATGCAAAGGCTCTAGACGCAAATATTGGTGTGAGAGCTAATTCAATCAAGGAAACACTGCATGTTGGTGAAGGGCATATTGAAGAAGAATCAGCCGAGTGGTTCTTGTGGGAGAACAACACCATTTGGCTCACTAACTTCACACACCATCAGGCTTCCAAGCAGCTCTCAAGGAAACTCAGTTTTCACACTCTATGCTTAGTGCCCTTTGAGTGCATTATCTAGGAATGAACCTGGTAGAGCATCCCACACAAACGAATGCTCCACATGCGGGTTTCACATGCCACCAACTCCACATTCACAGGCAACTTCAGCGCCACAGCCGTTTTCAGATAGCCCTCAATGCAAAGGCTCTAGACGCAAATATTGGTGTGAGAGCTAATTCAATCAAGGAAACACTGCATGTTGGTGAAGGGCATATTGAAGAAGAATCAGCCGAGTGGTTCTTGTGGGAGAACAACACCATTTGGCTCACTAACTTCACACACCATCAGGCTTCCAAGCAGCTCTCAAGGAAACTCAGTTTTCACACTCTATGCTTAGTGCCCTTTGAGTGCATTATCTAGGAATGAACCTGGTAGAGCATCCCACACAAACGAATGCTCCACATGCGGGTTTCACATGCCACCAACTCCACATTCACAGGCAACTTCAGCGCCACAGACGTTTGCAGATAGCCCTCAATGCAAAGGCTCTTGACGCAAATATTGGTGTGAGAGCTAATTCAATCAAGGAAACACTGCATGTTGGTGAAGGGCATATTGAAGAAGAATCAGCCGAGTGGTTCTTGTGGGAGAACAACACCATTTGGCTCACTAACTTCACACACCATCAGGCTTCCAAGCAGCTCTCAAGGAAACTCAGTTTTCACACTCTATGCTTAGTGCCCTTTGAGTGCATTATCTAGGAATGAACCTGGTAGAGCATCCCACACAAACGAATGCTCCACATGCGGGTTTCACATGCCACCAACTCCACATTCACAGGCAACTTCAGCGCCACAGCCGTTTGCAGATAGCCCTCAATGCAAAGGCTCTAGACGCAAATATTGGTGTGAGAGCTAATTCAATCAAGGAAACACTGCATGTTGGTGAAGGGCATATTGAAGAAGAATCAGCCGAGTGGTTCTTGTGGGAGAACAACACCATTTGGCTCACTAACTTCACACACCATCAGGCTTCCAAGCAGCTCTCAAGGAAACTCAGTTTTCACACTCTTTGCTTAGTGCCCTTTGAGTGCATTATCTAGGAATGAACCTGGTAGAGCATCCCACACAAACGAATGCTCCACATGCGGGTTTCACATGCCACCAACTCCACATTCACAGGCAACTTCAGCGCCACAGCCGTTTTCAGATAGCCCTCAATGCAAAGGCTCTAGACGCAAATATTGGTGTGAGAGCTAATTCAATCAAGGAAACACTGCATGTTGGTGAAGGGCATATTGAAGAAGAATCAGCCGAGTGGTTCTTGTGGGAGAACAACACCATTTGGCTCACTAACTTCACACACCATCAGGCTTCCAAGCAGCTCTCAAGGAAACTCAGTTTTCACACTCTATGCTTAGTGCCCTTTGAGTGCATTATCTAGGAATGAACCTGGTAGAGCATCCCACACAAACGAATGCTCCACATGCGGGTTTCACATGCCACCAACTCCACATTCACAGGCAACTTCAGCGCCACAGACGTTTGCAGATAGCCCTCAATGCAAAGGCTCTTGACGCAAATATTGGTGTGAGAGCTAATTCAATCAAGGAAACACTGCATGTTGGTGAAGGGCATATTGAAGAAGAATCAGCCGAGTGGTTCTTGTGGGAGAACAACACCATTTGGCTCACTAACTTCACACACCATCAGGCTTCCAAGCAGCTCTCAAGGAAACTCAGTTTTCACACTCTATGCTTAGTGCCCTTTGAGTGCATTATCTAGGAATGAACCTGGTAGAGCATCCCACACAAACGAATGCTCCACATGCGGGTTTCACATGCCACCAACTCCACATTCACAGGCAACTTCAGCGCCACAGCCGTTTGCAGATAGCCCTCAATGCAAAGGCTCTAGACGCAAATATTGGTGTGAGAGCTAATTCAATCAAGGAAACACTGCATGTTGGTGAAGGGCATATTGAAGAAGAATCAGCCGAGTGGTTCTTGTGGGAGAACAACACCATTTGGCTCACTAACTTCACACACCATCAGGCTTCCAAGCAGCTCTCAAGGAAACTCAGTTTTCACACTCTTTGCTTAGTGCCCTTTGAGTGCATTATCTAGGAATGAACCTGGTAGAGCATCCCACACAAACGAATGCTCCACATGCGGGTTTCACATGCCACCAACTCCACATTCACAGGCAACTTCAGCGCCACAGCCGTTTTCAGATAGCCCTCAATGCAAAGGCTCTAGACGCAAATATTGCTGTCAGAGCTAATTCAATCAAGGAAACACTGCATGTTGGTGAAGGGCATATTGAAGAAGAATCAGCCGAGTGGTTCTTGTGGGAGAACAACACCATTTGGCTCACTAACTTCACACACCATCAGGCTTCCAAGCAGCTCTCAAGGAAACTCAGTTTTCACACTCTATGCTTAGTGCCCTTTGAGTGCATTATCTAGGAATGAACCTGGTAGAGCATCCCACACAAACGAATGCTCCACATGCGGGTTTCACATGCCACCAACTCCACATTCACAGGCAACTTCAACGCCAAAGCCACTTTCAGATAGCCCTCAATGCAAAGGCTCTAGACGCAAATATTGGTGTGAGAGCTAATTCAATCAAGGAAACACTGCATGTTGGTGAAGGGCATATTGAAGAAGAATCAGCCGAGTGGTTCTTGTGGGAGAACAACACCATTTGGCTCACTAACTTCACACACCATCAGGCTTCCAAGCAGCTCTCAAGGAAACTCAGTTTTCACACTCTATGCTTAGTGCCCTTTGAGTGCATTATCTAGGAATGAACCTGGTAGAGCATCCCACACAAACGAATGCTCCACATGCGGGTTTCACATGCCACCAACTCCACATTCACAGGCAACTTCAGCGCCACAGACGTTTGCAGATAGCCCTCAATGCAAAGGCTCTTGACGCAAATATTGGTGTGAGAGCTAATTCAATCAAGGAAACACTGCATGTTGGTGAAGGGCATATTGAAGAAGAATCAGCCGAGTGGTTCTTGTGGGAGAACAACACCATTTGGCTCACTAACTTCACACACCATCAGGCTTCCAAGCAGCTCTCAAGGAAACTCAGTTTTCACACTCTATGCTTAGTGCCCTTTGAGTGCATTATCTAGGAATGAACCTGGTAGAGCATCCCACACAAACGAATGCTCCACATGCGGGTTTCACATGCCACCAACTCCACATTCACAGGCAACTTCAGCGCCACAGCCGTTTGCAGATAGCCCTCAATGCAAAGGCTCTAGACGCAAATATTGGTGTGAGAGCTAATTCAATCAAGGAAACACTGCATGTTGGTGAAGGGCATATTGAAGAAGAATCAGCCGAGTGGTTCTTGTGGGAGAACAACACCATTTGGCTCACTAACTTCACACACCATCAGGCTTCCAAGCAGCTCTCAAGGAAACTCAGTTTTCACACTCTATGCTTAGTGCCCTTTGAGTGCATTATCTAGGAATGAACCTGGTAGAGCATCCCACACAAACGAATGCTCCACATGCGGGTTTCACATGCCACCAACTCCACATTCACAGGCAACTTCAGCGCCACAGCCGTTTTCAGATAGACCCTCAATGCAAAGGCTCTAGACGCAAATATTGCTGTCAGAGCTAATTCAATCAAGGAAACACTGCATGTTGGTGAAGGGCATATTGAAGAAGAATCAGCCGAGTGGTTCTTGTGGGAGAACAACACCATTTGGCTCACTAACTTCACACACCATCAGGCTTCCAAGCAGCTCTCAAGGAAACTCAGTTTTCACACTCTATGCTTAGTGCCCTTTGAGTGCATTATCTAGGAATGAACCTGGTAGAGCATCCCACACAAACGAATGCTCCACATGCGGGTTTCACATGCCACCAACTCCACATTCACAGGCAACTTCAACGCCAAAGCCACTTTCAGATAGCCCTCAATGCAAAGGCTCTAGACGCAAATATTGGTGTGAGAGCTAATTCAATCAAGGAAACACTGCATGTTGGTGAAGGGCATATTGAAGAAGAATCAGCCGAGTGGTTCTTGTGGGAGAACAACTCCATTTGGCTCACTAACTTCACACACCATCAGGTTTCCAAACAGCTCTCAAGGAAACTCAGTTTTCACACTCTATGCTTAGTGCCCTTTGAGTGCCTAGGACTGAAATGAAGATTGGTGAGCATCCCACACAAACGAATGCTCCACATGCGGGTTTCACATGCCACCAACTCCACATTCACAGGCAACTTCAGCGCCACAGCCGTTTTCAGATAGCCCTCAATGCAAAGGCTCTAGACGCAAATATTGCTGTCAGAGCTAATTCAATCAAGGAAACACTGCATGTTGGTGAAGGGCATATTGAAGAAGAATCAGCCGAGTGGTTCTTGTGGGAGAACAACTCCATTTGGCTCACTAACTTCACACACCATCAGGCTTCCAAGCAGCTCTCAGGGAAACTCAGTTTTCACACTCTATGCTTAGTGCCCTTTGAGTGCATTATCTAGGAATGAACCTGGTAGAGCATCCCACACAAACGAATGCTCCACATGCGGGTTTCACATGCCACCAACTCCACATTCACAGGCAACTTCAGCGCCAAGCCACTTTCAGATAGCCCTCAATGCAAAGGCTCTAGACGCAAATATTGGTGTGAGAGCTAATTCAATCAAGGAAACACTGCATGTTGGTGAAGGGCATATTGAAGAAGAATCAGCCGAGTGGTTCTTGTGGAGAACAACACCATTTGGCTCACTAACTTCACACACCATCAGGCTTCCAAGCAGCTCTCAAGGAAACTCAGTTTTCACACTCTATGCTTAGTGCCCTTTGAGTGCATTATCTAGGAATGAACCTGGTAGAGCATCCCACACAAACGAATGCTCCACATGCGGGTTTCACATGCCACCAACTCCACATTCACAGGCAACTTCAGCGCCACAGCCGTTTTCAGATAGCCCTCAATGCAAAAGGCTCTAGACGCAAATATTGGTGTGAGAGCTAATTCAATCAAGGAAACACTGCATGTTGGTGAAGGGCATATTGAAGAAGAATCAGCCGAGTGGTTCTTGTGGGAGAACAACTCCATTTGGCTCACTAACTTCACACACCATCAGGCTTCCAAGCAGCTCTCAAGGAAACTCAGTTTTCACACTCTATGCTTAGTGCCCTTTGAGTGCATTATCTAGGAATGAACCTGGTAGAGCATCCCACACAAACGAATGCTCCACATGCGGGTTTCACATGCCACCAACTCCACATTCACAGGCAACTTCAGCGCCACAGACGTTTGCAGATAGCCCTCAATGCAAAGGCTCTAGACGCAAATATTGGTGTGAGAGCTAATTCAATCAAGGAAACACTGCATGTTGGTGAAGGGCATATTGAAGAAGAATCAGCCGAGTGGTTCTTGTGGGAGAACAACACCATTTGGCTCACTAACTACACACACCATCAGGCTTCAAGCAGCTCTCAAGGAATCTCAGTTTTCACACTCTATGCTTAGTGCCCTTTGAGTGCATTATCTAGGAATGAACCTGGTAGAGCATCCCACACAAACGAATGCTCCACATGCGGGTTTCACATGCCACCAACTCCACATTCACAGGCAACTTCAGCTCCACAGACGTTTGCAGATAGCCCTCAATGCAAAGGCTCTAGACGCAATATTGGTGTCAGAGCTAATTCAATCAAGGAAACACTGCATGTTGGTGAAGGGCATATTGAAGAAGAATCAGCCGAGTGGTTCTTGTGGGAGAACAACTCCATTGGCTCACTAACTTCACACACCATCAGGTTTCCAAACAGCTCTCAGGGAAACTCAGTTTTCACACTCTATGCTTAGTGCCCTTTGAGTGCCTAGGACTGAATGAGCTTGGTGAGCATCCCACACAAACGAATGCTCCACATGCGGGTTTCACATGCCACCAACTCCACATTCACAGGCAACTTCAGCGCCAAAGCCACTTTCTGATAGCCCTCAATGCAAAGGCTCTAGACGCAAATATTGGTGTGAGAGCTAATTCAATCAAGGAAACACTGCATGTTGTTTAAGGGCATATTGAAGAAGAATCAGCCGAGTGGTTCTTGTGGGAGAACAACTCCATTTGGCTCACTAACTTCACACACCATCAGGCTTCCAAGCAGCTCTCAAGGAAACTCAGTTTTCACACTCTATGCTTAGTGCCCTTTGAGTGCATTATCTAGGAATGAACCTGGTAGAGCATCCCACACAAACGAATGCTCCACATGCAGGTTTCACATGCCACCAACTCCACATTCACAGGCAACTTCAGCGCCAAGCCACTTTCAGATAGCCCTCAATGCAAAGGCTCTAGACGCAAATATTGGTGTGAGAGCTAATTCAATCAAGGAAACACTGCATGTTGGTGAAGGGCATATTGAAGAAGAATCAGCCGAGTGGTTCTTGTGGGAGAACAACTCCATTTGGCTCACTAACTTCACACACCATCAGGCTTCCAAGCAGCTCCCAAGGAAACTCAGTTTTCACACTCTATGCTTAGTGCCCTTTGAGTGCATTATCTAGGAATGAACCTGGTAGAGCATCCACACAAATGAATGCTCCACATGCGGGTTTCACATGCCACCAACTCCACATTCACAGGCAACTTCAGCGCCAAAACCACTTTCAGATAGCCCTCAATGCAAAGGGTCTAGACGCAGATATTGATGTGAGAGCTAATTCAATCAAGGAAACACTGCATGTTGGTGAAGGGCATATTGAAGAAGAATCAGGCCGAGTGGTTCTTGTGGGAGAACAACTCCATTTGGCTCACTAACTTCACACACCATCAGGCTTCCAAGCAGCTCCCAAGGAAACTCAGTTTTCACACTCTATGCTTAGTGCCCTTTGAGTGCATTATCTAGGAATGAACCTGGTAGAGCATCCCAAACAAATGAATGCTCCACATGCGGGTTGCACATGCCACCAACTCCACATTCACAGGCAACTTCAACGCCACAGCCGTTTTCAGATAGCCCTCAATGCAAAGGCTCTAGACGCAAATATTGGTGTGAGAGCTAATTCAATCAAGGAAACACTGCATGTTGGTGAAGGGCATATTGAAGAACAATCAGCCGAGTGATTCTTGTGGGAGAACAACTCCATTTGGCTCACTAACTTCACACACCATCAGGCTTCCAAGCAGCTCTCAAGGAAACTCAGTTTTCACACTCTATGCTTAGTGCCCTTTGAGTGCATTATCTAGGAATGAACCTGGTAGAGCATCCCACACAAACGAATGCTCCACATGCGGGTTTCACATGCCACCAACTCCACATTCACAGGCAACTTCAGCGCCACAGCCGTTTGCAGATAGCCCTCAATGCAAAGGCTCTAGACGCAAATATTGGTGTGAGAGCTAATTCAATCAAGGAAACACTGCATGTTGGTGAAGGGCATATTGAAGAAGAATCAGCCGAGTGGTTCTTGTGGGAGAACAACTCCATTTGGCTCACTAACTTCACACACCATCAGGCTTCCAAGCAGCTCTCAAGGAAACTCAGTTTTCACACTCTATGCTTAGTGCCCTTTGAGTGCATTATCTAGGAATGAACCTGGTAGAGCATCCCACACAAACGAATGCTCCACATGCGGGTTTCACATGCCACCAACTCCACATTCACAGGCAACTTCAGCGCCACAGATGTTTGCAGATAGTCCTCAATGCAAAGGCTCTAGACGCAAATATTGGTGTGAGAGCTAATTCAATCAAGGAAACACTGCATGTTGGTGAAGGGCATATTGAAGAAGAATCAGCCGAGTGGTTCTTGTGGGAGAACAACTCCATTTGGCTCACTAACTTCACACACCATCAGGTTTCCAAACAGCTCTCAAGGAAACTCAGTTTTCACACTCTATGCTTAGTGCCCTTTGAGTGCCTAAGACTGAAATGAAGCTTGGTGAGCATCCCACACAAACGAATGCTCCACATGCGTGTTTCACATGCCACCAACTCCACATTCACAGGCAACTTCAGCGCCAAAGCCACTTTCAGATAGCCCTCAATGCAAAGGCTCTAGACGCAAATATTGGTGTGAGAGCTAATTCAATCAAGGAAACACTGCATGTTGGTGAAGGGCATATTGAAGAAGAATCAGCCGAGTGGTTCTTGTGGGAGAACAACTCCATTTGGCTCACTAACTTCACACACCATCAGGCTTCCAAGCAGCTCTCAAGGAAACTCAGTTTTCACACTCTATGCTTAGTGCCCTTTGAGTGCATTATCTAGGAATGAACCTGGTAGAGCATCCCAGACAAACGAATGCTCCACATGCAGGTTTCACATGCCACCAACTCCACATTCACAGGCAACTTCAGCGCCAAAGCCACTTTCAGATAGCCCTCAATGCAAAGGCTCTAGACGCAAATATTGGTGTGAGAGCTAATTCAATCAAGGAAACACTGCATGTTGGTGAAGGGCATATTGAAGAAGAATCAGCCGAGTGGTTCTTGTGGGAGAACAACTCCATTTGGCTCACTAACTTCACACACCATCAGGCTTCCAAGCAGCTCCCAAGGAAACTCAGTTTTCACACTCTATGCTTAGTGCCCTTTGAGTGCATTATCTAGGAATGAACCTGGTAGAGCATCCCACACAAACGAATGCTCCACATGCGGGTTTCACATGCCACCAACTCCACATTCACAGGCAACTTCAGCGCCACAGCCGTTTTCAGATAGCCCTCAATGCAAAGGCTCTAGACCCAAATCTTGGTGTGAGAGCTAATTCAATCAAGGAAACACTGCATGTTGGTGAAGGGCATATTGAAGAAGAATCAGCCGAGTGGTTCTTGTGGGAGAACAACTCCATTTGGCTCACTAACTTCACACACCATCAGGCTTCCAAGCAGCTCTCAAGGAAACTCAGTTTTCACACTCTATGCTTAGTGCCCTTTGAGTGCATTATGTAGGAATGAACCTGGTAGAGCATCCCACACAAACGAATGCTCCACATGCGGGTTTCACATGCCACCAACTCCACATTCACAGGCAACTTCAGCGCCAAAGCCACTTTCAGATAGCCCTCAATGCAGAGGCTCTAGACACAAATATTGGTGTGAGAGCTAATTCAATCAAGGAAACACTGCATGTTGGTGAAGGGCATATTGAAGAAGAATCAGCCGAGTGGTTGTTGTGGGAGAACAACTCCATTTGGCTCACTAACTTCACACACCATCAGGCTTCTAAACAGCTCTCAAGGAAACTCAGTTTTCACACTCTATGCTTAGTGCCCTTTGAGTGCCGAGGACTGAAATGAATCTTGGTGAGCATCCCACACAAACGAATGCTCCACATGCGGGTTTCACATGCCACCAACTCCACATTCACAGGCAACTTCAGCGCCAAAACCACTTTCAGATAGCCCTCAATGCAAAGGCTCTAGACGCAAATATTGGTGTGAGAGCTAATTCAATCAAGGAAACACTGCATGTTGGTGAAGGGCATATTGAAGAAGAATCAGCCGAGTGGTTCTTGTGGGAGAACAACTCCATTTGGCTCACTAACGTCGCACACCATCAGGTTTCCAAGCAGCTCTCAAGGAAACTCAGTTTTCACACTCTATGCTTAGTGCCCTTTGAGTGCCTAGCACTGAAATGAAGCTTGGTGAGCATCCCACACAAACGAATGCTCCACATGCGGGTTTCACATGCCACCAACTCCACATTCACAGGCAACTTCAGCGCCACAGCCGTTTTCAGATAGCCCTCAATGCAAAGGCTCTAGACGCAAATATTGGTGTGAGAGCTAATTCAATCAAGGAAACACTGCATGTTGGTGAAGGGCATATTGAAGAAGAATCAGCCGAGTGGTTGTTGTGGGAGAACAACTCCATTTGGCTCACTAACTTCACACACCATCAGGCTTCCAAGCAGCTCCCAAGGAAACTCAGTTTTCACACTCTATGCTTAGTGCCCTTTGAGTGCATTATCTAGGAATGAACCTGGTAGAGCATCCCACACAAATGAATGCTCCACATGCGGGTTTCACATGCCACCAACTCCACATTCACAGGCAACTTCAACGCCACAGCCGTTTTCAGATAGCCCTCAATGCAAAGGCTCTAGACGCAAATATTGGTGTGAGAGCTAATTCAATCAAGGAAACACTGCATGTTGGTGAAGGGCATATTGAAGAACAATCAGCCGAGTGATTCTTGTGGGAGAACAACTCCATTTGGCTCACTAACTTCACACACCATCAGGCTTCCAAGCAGCTCTCAAGGAAACTCAGTTTTCACACTCTATGCTTAGTGCCCTTTGAGTGCATTATCTAGGAATGAACCTGGTAGAGCATCCCACACAAACGAATGCTCCACATGCGGGTTTCACATGCCACCAACTCCACATTCACAGGCAACTTCAGCGCCACAGCCGTTTGCAGATAGCCCTCAATGCAAAGGCTCTAGACGCAAATATTGGTGTGAGAGCTAATTCAATCAAGGAAACACTGCATGTTGGTGAAGGGCATATTGAAGAAGAATCAGCCGAGTGGTTCTTGTGGGAGAACAACTCCATTTGGCTCACTAACTTCACACACCATCAGGCTTCCAAGCAGCTCTCAAGGAAACTCAGTTTTCACACTCTATGCTTAGTGCCCTTTGAGTGCATTATCTAGGAATGAACCTGGTAGAGCATCCCACACAAACGAATGCTCCACATGCGGGTTTCACATGCCACCAACTCCACATTCACAGGCAACTTCAGCGCCACAGCCGTTTTCAGATAGCCCTCAATGCAAAGGCTCTAGACGCAAATATTGGTGTGAGAGCTAATTCAATCAAGGAAACACTGCATGTTGGTGAAGGGCATATTGAAGAAGAATCAGCCGAGTGGTTCTTGTGGGAGAACAACTCCATTTGGCTCACTAACTTCACACACCATCAGGTTTCCAAACAGCTCTCAAGGAAACTCAGTTTTCACACTCTATGCTTAGTGCCCTTTGAGTGCCTAGGACTGAAATGAAGCTTGGTGAGCATCCCACACAAACGAATGCTCCACATGCGGGTTTCACCTGCCACCAACTCCACATTCACAGGCAACTTCAGCGCCAAAGCCACTTTCAGATAGCCCTCAATGCAAAGGCTCTAGACGCAAATATTGGTGTGAGAGCTAATTCAATCAATGAAACACTGCATGTTGGTGAAGGGCATATTGAAGAAGAATCAGCCGAGTGGTTCTTGTGGGAGAACAACTCCATTTGGCTCACTAACTTCACACACCATCAGGCTTCCAAGCAGCTCTCAAATAAACTCAGTTTTCACACTCTATGCTTAGTGCCCTTTGAGTACCGAGGACTGAAATGAAGCTTGGTGAGCATCCCACACAAACGAATGCTCCACATGCGGGTTTCACATGCCACCAACTCCACATTCACAGGCAACTTCAGCGCCAAAGCCACTTTCAGATAGCCCTCAATGCAAAGGCTCTAGACGCAAATATTGGTGTGAGAGCTAACTCAATCAAGGAAACACTGCATGTTGGTGAAGGGCATATTGAAGAAGAATCAGCCGAGTGGTTCTTGTGGGAGAACAACTCCATTTGGCTCACTAACTTCACACACCATCAGGTTTCCAAGCATCTCTCAAGGAAACTCAGTTTTCACACTCTATGCTTAGTGTCCTTTGAGTGCCTAGGACTGAAATGAAGCTTGGTGAGCATCCCACACAAACGAATGCTCCACATGCGGGTTTCACATGCCACCAACTCCACATTCACAGGCAACTTCAGCGCCACAGACGTTTTCAGATAGCCCTCAATGCAAAGGCTCTAGACGCAAATATTGGTGTGAGAGCTAATTCAATCAAGGAAACACTGCATGTTGGTGAAGGGCATATTGAAGAACAATCAGCCGAGTGGTTCTTGTGGGAGAACAACTCCATTTGGCTCACTAACTTCACACACCATCAGGCTTCCAAGCAGCTCTCAAGGAAACTCAGTTTTCACACTCTATGCTTAGTGCCCTTTGAGTGCATTATCTAGGAATGAACCTGGTAGAGCATCCCACACAAACGAATGCTCCACATGCAGGTTTCACATGCCACCAACTCCACATTCACAGGCAACTTCAGCGCCAAAGCCACTTTCAGATAGCCCTCAATGCAAAGGCTCTAGACGCAAATATTGGTGTGAGAGCTAATTCAATCAAGGAAACACTGCATGTTGGTGAAGGGCATATTGAAGAAGAATCAGCCGAGTGGTTCTTGTGGGAGAACAACTCCATTTGGCTCACTAACTTCACACACCATCAGGCTTCCAAGCAGCTCCCAAGGAAACTCAGTTTTCACACTCTATGCTTAGTGCCCTTTGAGTGCATTATCTAGGAATGAACCTGGTAGAGCATCCCACACAAACGAATGCTCCACATGCGGGTTTCACATGCCACCAACTCCACATTCACAGGCAACTTCAGCGCCACAGCCGTTTGCAGATAGCCCTCAATGAAAAGGCTCTAGACGAAAATATTGGTGTGAGAGCTAATTCAATCAAGGAAACACTGCATGTTGGTGAAGGGCATATTGAAGAAGAATCAGTCAAGTGGTTCTTGTCGGAGAACAACTCCATTTGGCTCACTAACTTCACACACCATCAGGCTTCTAAACAGCTCTCAAGGAAACTCAGTTTTCACACTCTATGCTTAGTGCCCTTTGAGTGCCGAGGACTGAAATGAATCTTGGTGAGCATCCCACACAAACGAATGCTCCACATGCGGGTTTCACATGCCACCAACTCCACATTCACAGGCAACTTCAGCGCCAAAACCACTTTCAGATAGCCCTCAATGCAAAGGCTCTAGACGCAAATATTGGTGTGAGAGCTAATTCAATCAAGGAAACACTGCATGTTGGTGAAGGGCATATTGAAGAAGAATCAGCCGAGTGGTTCTTGTGGGAGAACAACTCCATTTGGCTCACTAACGTCGCACACCATCAGGTTTCCAAGCAGCTCTCAAGGAAACTCAGTTTTCACACTCTATGCTTAGTGCCCTTTGAGTGCCTAGCACTGAAATGAAGCTTGGTGAGCATCCCACACAAACGAATGCTCCACATGCGGGTTTCACATGCCACCAACTCCACATTCACAGGCAACTTCAGCGCCACAGACGTTTTCAGATAGCCCTCAATGCAAAGGCTCTAGACGCAAATATTGGTGTGAGAGCTAATTCAATCAAGGAAACACTGCATGTTGGTGAAGGGCATATTGAAGAAGAATCAGCCGAGTGGTTCTTGTGGGAGAACAACTCCATTTGGCTCACTAACTTCACACACCATCAGGCTTCCAAGCAGCTCTCAAGGAAACTCAGTTTTCACACTCTATGCTTAGTGCCCTTTGAGTGCCTAGGACTGAAATGAAGCTTGGTGAGCATCCCACACAAACGAATGCTCCACATGCGGGTTTCAAATGCCACCAACTCCACATTCACAGGCAAATTCAGCTCCACAGCCATTTTCAGATAGCCCTCAATGCAAAGGCTCTAGACGCAAATATTGATGTGAGAGCTAATTCAATCAAGGAAACACTGCATGTTGGTGAAGGGCATATTGAAGAAGAATCAGCCGAGTGGTTCTTGTGGGAGAACAACTCCATTTGGCTCACTAACTTCACACACCATCAGGCTTCCAAGCAGCTCTCAAGGAAACTCAGTTTTTACACTCTATGCTTAGTGCCCTTTGAGTGCATTATCAATGAATGAACCTGGTAGAGCATCCCACACAAACGAATGCTCCACATGCGGGTTTCACATGCCACCAACTCCACATTCACAGACAACTTCAGCGCCACAGCCTTTTGCAGATAGCCCTCAATGCAAAGTCTCTAGACGCAAATATTTGTGTGAGAGCTAATTCAATCAAGGAAACACTGCATGTTGGTGAAGGGCATATTGAAGAAGAATCAGCCGAGTGGTTCTTGTGGGAGAACAACTCCATTTGGCTCACTAACGTCACACACCATCAGGCTTCCAAGCAGCTCTCAAGGAAACTCAGTTTTCACACTCTATGCTTAGTGCCCTTTGAGTGCATTATCTAGGAATGAACCTGGTAGAGCATCCCACACAAACGAATGCTCCACATGCGGGTTTCACATGCCACCAACTCCACATTCACAGGCAACTTCAGCGCCAAAACCACTTTCAGATAGCCCTCAATGCAGAGGCTCTAGACACAAATATTGGTGTGAGAGCTAATTCAATCAAGGAAACACTGCATGTTGGTGAAGGGCATATTGAAGAAGAATCAGCCGAGTGGTTCTTGTGGGAGAACAACTCCATTTGGCTCACTAACTTCACACACCATCAGGCTTCTAAACAGCTCTCAAGGAAACTCAGTTTTCACACTCTATGCTTAGTGCCCTTTGAGTGCCGAGGACTGAAATGAATCTTGGTGAGCATCCCACACAAACGAATGCTCCACATGCAGGTTTCACATGCCACCAACTCCACATTCACAGGCAACTTCAGCGCCACAGACGTTTTCAGATAGCCCTCAATGCAAAGGCTCTAGACGCAAATATTGGTGTGAGAGCTAATTCAATCAAGGAAACACTGCATGTTGGTGAAGGGCATATTGAAGAAGAATCAGCCGAGTGGTTCTTGTGGGAGAACAACTCCATTTGGCTCACTAACTTCACACACCATCAGGCTTCCAAGCAGCTCTCAAGGAAACTCAGTTTTCACACTCTATGCTTAGTGCCCTTTGAGTGCCTAGGACTGAAATGAAGCTTGGTGAGCATCCCACACAAACGAATGCTCCACATGCGGGTTTCACATGCCACCAACTCCACATTCACAGGCAACTTCAGCTCCACAGCCGTTTTCAGATAGCCCTCAATGCAGAGGCTCTAGACGCAAATATTGATGTGAGAGCTAATTCAATCAAGGAAACACTGCATGTTGGTGAAGGGCATATTGAAGAAGAATCAGCCGAGTGGTTCTTGTGGGAGAACAACTCCATTTGGCTCACTAACTTCACACACCATCAGGCTTCCAAGCAGCTCTCAAGGAAACTCAGTTTTTACACTCTATGCTTAGTGCCCTTTGAGTGCATTATCTATGAATGAACCTGGTAGAGCATCCCACACAAACGAATGCTCCACATGCGGGTTTCACATGCCACCAACTCCACATTCACAGACAACTTCAGCGCCACAGCCTTTTGCAGAGAGCCCTCAATGCAAAGTCTCTAGACGCAAATATTGGTGTGAGAGCTAATTCAATCAAGGAAACACTGCATGTTGGTGAAGGGCATATTGAAGAAGAATCAGCCGAGTGGTTCTTGTGGGAGAACAACTCCATTTGGCTCACTAACGTCACACACCATCAGGCTTCCAAGCAGCTCTCAAGGAAACTCAGTTTTCACACTCTATGCTTAGTGCCCTTTGAGTGCATTATCTAGGAATGAACCTGGTAGAGCATCCCACACAAACGAATGCTCCACATGCGGGTTTCACATGCCACCAACTCCACATTCACAGGCAACTTCAGCGCCAAAACCACTTTCAGATAGCCCTCAATGCAGAGGCTCTAGATACAAATATTGGTGTGAGAGCTAATTCAATCAAGGAAACACTGCATGTTGGTGAAGGGCATATTGAAGAAGAATCAGCCGAGTGGTTCTTGTGGGAGAACAACTCCATTTGGCTCACTAACTTCACACACCATCAGGCTTCTAAACAGCTCTCAAGGAAACTCAGTTTTCACACTCTATGCTTAGTGCCCTTTGAGTGCCGAGGACTGAAATGAATCTTGGTGAGCATCCCACACAAACGAATGCTCCACATGCGGGTTTCACATGCCACCAACTCCACATTCACAGGCAACTTCAGCGCCACAGACGTTTGCAGATAGCCCTCAATGCAAAGGCTCTAGACGCAAATATTGGTGTGAGAGCTAATTCAATCAAGGAAACACTGCATGTTGGTGAAGGGCATATTGAAGAAGAATCAGCCGAGTGGTTCTTGTGGGAGAACAACTCCATTTGGCTCACTAACGTCGCACACCATCAGGTTTCCAAGCAGCTCTCAAGGAAACTCAGTTTTCACACTCTATGCTTAGTGCCCTTTGAGTGCCTAGCACTGAAATGAAGCTTGGTGAGCATCCCACACAAACGAATGCTCCACATGCGGGTTTCACATGCCACCAACTCCACATTCACAGGCAACTTCAGCGCCACAGACGTTTTCAGATAGCCCTCAATGCAAAGGCTCTAGACGCAAATATTGGTGTGAGAGCTAATTCAATCAAGGAAACACTGCATGTTGGTGAAGGGCATATTGAAGAAGAATCAGCCGAGTGGTTCTTGTGGGAGAACAACTCCATTTGGCTCACTAACTTCACACACCATCAGGCTTCCAAGCAGCTCTCAAGGAAACTCAGTTTTCACACTCTATGCTTAGTGCCCTTTGAGTGCCTAGGACTGAAATGAAGCTTGGTGAGCATCCCACACAAACGAATGCTCCACATGCGGGTTTCAAATGCCACCAACTCCACATTCACAGGCAACTTCAGCTCCACAGCCGTTTTCAGATAGCCCTCAATGCAGAGGCTCTAGACGCAAATATTGATGTGAGAGCTAATTCAATCAAGGAAACACTGCATGTTGGTGAAGGGCATATTGAAGAAGAATCAGCCGCGTGGTTCTTGTGGGAGAACAACTCCATTTGGCTCACTAACTTCACACACCAGCAGGCTTCCAAGCAGCTCTCAAGGAAACTCAGTTTTCACACTCTATGCTTAGTGCCCTTTGAGTGCCGAGGACTGAAATGAAGCTTGGTGAGCATCCCACACAAACGAATGCTCCACATGCGGGTTTCACATGCCACCAACTCCACATTCACAGGTAACTTCAGCGCCAAAACCACTTTCAGATAGCCCTCAATGCAAAGGCTCTAGACGCAAACATTGGTGTGAGAGCTAATTCAATCAAGGAAACACTGCATGTTGGTGAAGGGCATATTGAAGAAGAATCAGCCGAGTGGTGCTTGTCGGAGAACAACTCCATTTGGCTCACTAACGTCGCACACCATCAGGTTTCCAAGCAGCTCTCAAGGAAACTCAGTTTTCACACCCTATGCTTAGTGCCCTTTGAGTGCCTAGGACTGAAATGAAGCTTGGTGAGCATCCCACACAAACGAATGCTCCACATGCGGGTTTCACATGCCACCAACTCCACATTCACAGGCAACTTCAGCGCCACAGCCGTTTTCAGATAGCCCTCAATGCAAAGGCTCTAGACGCAAATATTGGTGTCAGAGCTAATTCAATCAAGGAAACACTGCATGTTGGTGAAGGGCATATTGAAGAAGAATCAGCCGAGTGGTTCTTGTGGGAGAACAACTCCATTTGGCTCACTAACTTCACACACCATCAGGCTTCCAAGCAGCTCTCAAGGAAACTCAGTTTTCACACTCTATGCTTAGTGCCCTTTGAGTGCATTATCTAGGAATGAACCTGGTAGAGCATCCCACACAAACGAATGCTCCACATGCGGGTTTCACATGCCACCAACTCCACATTCACAGGCAACTTCAGCGCCAAAGCCACTTTCAGATAGCCCTCAATGCAAAGGCTCTAGACGCAAATATTGGTGTGAGAGCTAATTCAATCAAGGAAACACTGCATGCTGGTGAAGGGCATATTGAAGAAGAATCAGCCGAGTGGTTCTTGTGGGAGAACAACTCCATTTGGCTCACTAACTTCACACACCATCAGGTTTCCAAGCAGCTCTCAAGGAAACTCAGTTTTCACACTCTATGCTTAGTGCCCTTTGAGTGCATTATCTAGGAATGAACCTGGTAGAGCATCCCACACAAACGAATGCTCCACATGCGGGTTTCACATGCCACCAACTCCACATTCAAAGGCAACTTCAGTGCCACAGCCGTTTTCAGATAGCCCTCAATGCAAAGGCTGTAGACGCAAATATTGGTGTGAGAGCTAATTCAATCAAGGAAACACTGCATGTTGGTGAAGGGCATATTGAAGAAGAATCAGCCGAGTGGTTCTTGTGGGAGAACAACTCCATTTGGCTCACTAACTTCACACACCATCAGGCTTCCAAACAGCTCTCAAGGTAACTCAGTTTTCACACTCTATGCTTAGTGCCCTTTGAGTGCCTAGGACTAAATTGAAGCTTGGTGAGCATCCCACACAAACGAATGCTCCACATGCGGGTTTCACATGCCACCAACTCCACATTCACAGGCAACTTCAGCGCCACAGCCGTTTGCAGATAGCCCTCAATGCAAAGGCTCTAGACGCAAATATTGGTGTGAGAGCTAATTCAATCAAGGAAACACTGCATGTTGGTGAAGGGCATATTGAAGAAGAATCAGCCGAGTGGTTCTTGTGGGAGAACAACTCCATTTGGCTCACTAACTTCACACACCATCAGGCTTCCAAGCAGCTCTCAAGGAAACTCAGTTTTCACACTCTATGCTTAGTGCCCTTTGAGTGCATTATCTAGGAATGAACCTGGTAGAGCATCCCACACAAACGAATGCTCCACATGCGGGTTTCACATGCCACCAACTCCACATTCACAGGCAACTTCAGCGCCACAGCCGTTTTCAGATAGCCCTCAATGCAAAGGCTCTAGACCCAAATCTTGGTGTGAGAGCTAATTCAATCAAGGAAACACTGCATGTTGGTGAAGGGCATATTGAAGAAGAATCAGCCGAGTGGTTCTTGTGGGAGAACAACTCCATTTGGCTCACTAACTTCACACACCAGCAGGCTTCCAAGCAGCTCTCAAGGAAACTCAGTTTTCACACTCTATGCTTAGTGCCCTTTGAGTGCATTATGGAGGAATGAACCTGGTAGAGCATCCCACACAAACGAATGCTCCACATGCGGGTTTCACATGCCACCAACTCCACATTCACAGGCAACTTCAGCGCCAAAGCCACTTTCAGATAGCCCTCAATGCAGAGGCTCTAGACACAAATATTGGTGTGAGAGCTAATTCAATCAAGGAAACACTGCATGTTGGTGAAGGGCATATTGAAGAAGAATCAGCCGAGTGGTTCTTGTCGGAGAACAACTCCATTTGGCTCACTAACTTCACACACCATCAGGCTTCTAAACAGCTCTCAAGGAAACTCAGTTTTCACACTCTATGCTTAGTGCCCTTTGAGTGCCGAGGACTGAAATGAATCTTGGTGAGCATCCCACACAAACGAATGCTCCACATGCGGGTTTCACATGCCACCAACTCCACATTCACAGGCAACTTCAGCGCCAAAACCACTTTCAGATAGCCCTCAATGCAAAGGCTCTAGACGCAAATATTGGTGTGAGAGCTAATTCAATCAAGGAAACACTGCATGTTGGTGAAGGGCATATTGAAGAGGAATCAGCCGAGTGGTTCTTGTGGGAGAACAACTCCATTTGGCTCACTAACGTCGCACACCATCAGGTTTCCAAGCAGCTCTCAAGGAAACTCAGTTTTCACACTCTATGCTTAGTGCCCTTTGAGTGCCTAGCACTGAAATGAAGCTTGGTGAGCATCCCACACAAACGAATGCTCCACATGCGGGTTTCACATGCCACCAACTCCACATTCACAGGCAACTTCAGCGCCACAGACGTTTTCAGATAGCCCTCAATGCAAAGGCTCTAGACGCAAATATTGGTGTGAGAGCTAATTCAATCAAGGAAACACTGCATGTTGGTGAAGGGCATATTGAAGAAGAATCAGCCGAGTGGTTGTTGTGGGAGAACAACTCCATTTGGCTCACTAACTTCACACACCATCAGGCTTCCAAGCAGCTCCCAAGGAAACTCAGTTTTCACACTCTATGCTTAGTGCCCTTTGAGTGCATTATCTAGGAATGAACCTGGTAGAGCATCCCACACAAATGAATGCTCCACATGCGGGTTTCACATGCCACCAACTCCACATTCACAGGCAACTTCAACGCCACAGCCGTTTTCAGATAGCCCTCAATGCAAAGGCTCTAGACGCAAATATTGGTGTGAGAGCTAATTCAATCAAGGAAACACTGCATGTTGGTGAAGGGCATATTGAAGAACAATCAGCCGAGTGATTCTTGTGGGAGAACAACTCCATTTGGCTCACTAACTTCACACACCATCAGGCTTCCAAGCAGCTCTCAAGGAAACTCAGTTTTCACACTCTATGCTTAGTGCCCTTTGAGTGCATTATCTAGGAATGAACCTGGTAGAGCATCCCACACAAACGAATGCTCCACATGCGGGTTTCACATGCCACCACTCCACATTCACAGGCAACTTCAGCGCCACAGCCGTTTGCAGATAGCCCTCAATGCAAAGGCTCTAGACGCAAATATTGGTGTGAGAGCTAATTCAATCAAGGAAACACTGCATGTTGGTGAAGGGCATATTGAAGAAGAATCAGCCGAGTGGTTCTTGTGGGAGAACAACTCCATTTGGCTCACTAACTTCACACACCATCAGGCTTCCAAGCAGCTCTCAAGGAAACTCAGTTTTCACACTCTATGCTTAGTGCCCTTTGAGTGCATTATCTAGGAATGAACCTGGTAGAGCATCCCACACAAACGAATGCTCCACATGCGGGTTTCACATGCCACCAACTCCACATTCACAGGCAACTTCAGCGCCACAGCCGTTTTCAGATAGCCCTCAATGCAAAGGCTCTAGACGCAAATATTGGTGTGTGAGAGCTAATTCAATCAAGGAAACACTGCATGTTGGTGAAGGGCA